>NW_028278497.1:0-255820 GCF_059751315.1 Micrasema longulum
TGTATGAGTACATATTTATTTCGTATTGTATTTTACGTTTTAAACTGAAAATCAAACATAATATATCTTGAAAACGATGTTTTCACAGTAGGTATATTATGTCATCGGGGCTGTTGATTTAAATGTTTTTTTTTACTAGACCAAAGTCTAATGGTCGAGAGTTAATACTCATTCTTATTCTTTACGGTGGGGGTCAGAGCCATACAAGCTCCTGACGTCACTGCAACCCATGAAGATCTATTGTGACGGGTCCCCATGAATAGTTCTTGTCCTCCAAGCCCGGGTCTTGAAAAACTCTGGTTACTGTGTGTAAGGCGAGAGTTCTCACTTTGCTAAATCTCTCATTTTGCTAAAACCAGTGGTCCCCCAAAAATGCGGCTTCTTTTACGATGTAAAGCATCATATTATCATAGATTGTGCATAAGTGTTTTCTCATCGACACTGCAAAACCTACAAATATAAGTTTTGGAAAGGTCATTGAGAAAACACTTATGCAAATCTATGATAATATGATGCTTTAATCGTAATGCTGAGGCTCTTCCACTTTGCATGAGTGTTTTAGCAAAGTGAGAACTCTCGCCTTACACACAGTAACCAGATAGTTTTTCCATGGAGGACAAGAACTTTTCAGACCCGTCACATTAGATCTTCATGACCTAAGCCGTGACGTCAGGAGCACATTTGGGCAACCCACAGTGGGGCTCAGGACCTATTGGAGCTGCCTCAGCTCCCAGCCTAAGCCTCTAAGCACATTTAAGTGCTTTTGGAAATTAAATTGCATAGTCATTAAATAAAATGGCATAGCTAACATCGGATTATCGATAAGGTATTTTTCTCATAGTTCTAGACATACAGTCAAGACTCATAATATGTATAATTATAATATAAAATTGAATTACATTTTTAAAATTTACTTTATTAAATTTAAAGTAAAGTTTCACACATCTAATTATTATTGTTTGATATGTTTAATAAAATAGCATAACATCTTGTGAAAAAAATTACATAGCATTGCGTATTATGTAAATTTTGCCAATTTTTTGCACATGTTGAAATAATGAGTGAAAATGAATGAGCGAGATTAGAGCAAGGAAAAAATCTTACAAAAAATCTCATTTATTCACAGTTTTATGAATGAAGTAATATGAATTTTTTCACCAAAATGTATCAATATTTTTAAATAATAATTGATTTTTTGTAACTTGGTTAAACGCAAATATTTTTTTTTCGTTTTAGTTCTGAAGACAATGGTGAATTATTCATAACAACGCCCACGAGCATGAAGTTTTAATGCTGCAGAACCACGTTTATTTAGTATTTTTAATAAGATATTATAATGACCCATTAAGTCTAAAGATTTTTGGTAGGACACAATTTTTTTAGATAGGTTTATTTTACACACTTACATATATGTATATTAAATACATTTATTTTTAGCATTTAACAGTCCCTCTGAAGTACTAAGCAGGATTTAAATATTTTTTTTTTTCAATTGAAGATCTTCCATGTTAATAGGTTTGCGGGAGATCATTGAACAACTTTGGAATGATTCAATTTAATGTTCCTTCTCCAAAGTAATTTGTATTTCGGAAAACGACCAGAGGTGCAATGATAAATCTTCTATACCTCCTAGAGAGTGATTAATTTGGACATTTTTAGGGCGATGATACTTTGCTTCATAAAATGGCCACACTAATGATTAAACGACAAATGGTGTATAAAACTGTTTCAAAGACGGAAATAAAAGTACTACGGTTTGGTTAATTCAACCTAATTAAGTGTTTTGAAAAAATAAATATCCCCGAATTAACGACTCTCTAGAATAAAGAGAAGATTCATAATTGCACCCCTGGGCCCCGATTTCAATGTAAAGTTATAATTTATCTTCAATTTTATCTACAAAGTAAAATTTAATTATCTGTATGAAAAGCAAAATATGCAAACACATTTTTCTTCTAAATGTGTTCAATTATAGGTTATCAACGAATATACTTTGAATGTTCATGCAAATATACTTATTTTCATACATACATATCGGTTTTTCTTTAAAGATAGTCGAAGATAACTCTGTTAACTTACCATTGTAATCGGGGCCCTGGAAGGTTTAGTTTTTAATCTTGTAACTTATTGAACTTACGTGATTTAAATCAAGGACTCTAAGTAATCGCATATTAACAATCTATTGGAGTGTTTATTATTATTAAATAAGACTAGCATTCGCATGCTAAATTGCAGCACTAAAAACTTCTAACAATTTTGGAAATACTAATTATCTACGCCTTTAAGAAAATTTTGGATCAAACCCAAAAAAACGGTAATTTGGTATGCAGTTATATGATTGCAAATGTTTGTTTTGTTCAGTTTTTATGTTTTAAATAATTTTTTTTGTTATATTTGTATATTTTTTCTTTTTTGACTTGGCGCCTTAAAAAATAAAATAGAAAAAGATTTTTAAGCAATTGAATATTTAAAAAGTTACCCATATGCTCCCGTGGTGCTGTTGACCGAATCTGCTTTGACTTTGAAGTGTTCGAACACAATGGTGACCTGATCATTAGGGGTGGCGTAAAACATATATGTGCAGTTGGTTTCCGAAGGGTAGTTGGAAGGGTAGCGCGGCGAGTTAAACTCTCCCTTCTTCCGAGATGAACTTCGGTAGGAAAAGGAACAAGATCCGTCAGGAGCTGCCGTTCCTGGGATCCGATATTCTAAAAACAAAAGTTTAATAATATTTATTTTAAGCTTTACAATTTTTTTTTCGTAGTCTTTATTCAATAAAATATACACATTTTTACAATATTAATACGTTATAAAGAAAACAAAGTAATAAAACATATTTTGTCCCGATAAACTATTCAATAATAGTTTGTCATCGGGCGCTCGGACATTAGTTTTGATTAATAATCAAATAAAAGAGTACAGACATAATACTGTATACGTATAAAATAATGAACGTATATTATTTTATTTTTGATGCTTTGAAAAATATTATTAAGAAGAAAAAACTCAACAAAACCAGATAAGAATGGTTTAAAGAAATATTTTTTTAAAAGTAAGAAAATAGAGTATAATAATACAATTAAAATTAAAGAATAGCCATTTACTTGAAAATATTTTAAATATAGAAAAAAATATAAATAAACACACAAATAAATAGTGTGTGCTCATAAATGTAATCAAAACAAGATAAAAAATTAAACAAAGGAAATCGAAAATTTCAATTCATATCTACAGAAAAAATAAAAATAATAAGAAAATTAAAAGTACCTACAAAAAAATAAAAGTTCATAAAAAAATAATAAAAAATACATGACATGTATGAATCATAGTTAACTAAGAGTACACTTTTTAAAAATCACGGTAGGGAGGAAATGTGTGAAAAACAAATGCGTTGTAGGGAGAGCAAAGAGTAAGAAGGGAAAAAGATGGAGATAAGATTGACTGAAAATTGGTTATAAGTCTAAAAAAATAACTGTCAGTTTTTCTCAAAGAAGGTGCTATTTTACATTTTGTGGTACCTAAATCATTAAAAAAATTATTATTTATTTGTATAAATGTATAATCAATCATCCACAAAGATATCTCACAATTAGAAAGTTCATTGCTACGGGAAATTGGAAATAAAAAGTTTGAACACGCGGTAAAAAAAATAAAAACGCGGTTTAATTGTATCGCAAAGCTTCTTAAAAATGGACGAAAAAAATTAACTGTTGAACTACGTAACAAGTTCTTCCGAATCAACCAATGATGTAGTGTTGGGATGGATTTCCGGTTTCGGGAAAGCCAACTCACCAATCAACAGAAATCGTCGACTAGAACTTGCGACGTCACGGGCGGAGTAATTTCAGAATTAATACACCTTCAATAAATCATACGCTGGTAATATGATAAACACAAAAAAAAAAGGTTTGAACTTCCTCATCATACCAGTCTTCTGTTGAGCAACTGACCATCATGCCGTTTCCCCGTAGGAGTAGGTAGAGAGGATATAAAGCCACATCTTTGAATTTGAATACATACCGCTAATCATGCACGCACGCAGATTTTTCCGACTTTCGATATGACCATCTTTAAGTAATTATTTGAATTTGGCCCTACCATATCTTTCTCGGTCTTCCTCGTTTTCTGCATTTATCAACGTTCGCACAGCAAATCTTTTTTCGCTGTCCATTCGATCCAAATGTCCAAACCAACGCTAAACTCTTTTCTTGATTTTGCCGACATTTGTGCATGTATCTTGCATATTTTAACCACACATTTGCCAGAGAGATGGCATTTCGACAGCATTCAGTTTACTTTCATCCTTATTTTTCTAATCCCATATTTCGCTTCCAAACATAAGGATCAGCAACAGGACACAATTGTAAATAGCTAATTTATTTAAAAGTTATTAATCCTAATAAATCTCTTACCTGTTTCAAAAGAGTATTTGGCTTTAAATCCTCTGCCCCAAAGATCTCCTGAAGAGAAAACCAGCACCAATCTGGGACCATCAGATACAGCTATTGGCGGTGCCACTTCCCCACAAAGGTCCATATCGAACTTATCATACGAGTCGGAAGCTTCCTGACCCTTGAGGTAAACTTTCAAGTATCCATCGGTACATGCTGCTCCTGACCTGCATCATTAAAACAACTTTTACTAACATTATTTAACAAGCCAATATTTGTGAAACAAGAATGCAGCAATTTCAGCAATATGGAAATATGATGTACAGAGAATATTCCTATAAATTACACCCGATACTCATTCCATATATTATATCCTTAAATAATGTAATATGTAATTAATATCCATCATTATTTTCTTAAAGGGATGCTGGATTACAATACCCTCAAATTTTCGTCTTGTTAGGACATTATCAAACTGATTGAAATCCTTATTTACTAACAATAATTTCTAGTTTAATATTGTCTCATTCGTAATACATGAAAGTTATAAAATGTAAATATTAACTTTATTCAATTCATAATTCAATAAAACGCCAAAGTAAATTTTTAAAATAAACCTTTGTAAATTAAATCAATATTGAAATCAAATTATTATATGAACTTTAAAGCTGTACCCCTACAAATATTTCAAATAATGGATGGGCTTTTCCAATATACCCATAATGTACATAATAAAATGCACTCAGTATACTTAAATAGTTTTTTTATTGTTTTACTTTTCTAGGCTATATAAAAATCCTCAATACTTGTTTAATATCCCCATAAACTATTAATACTATTATGCACCTATATAATATAAATTATTGTTAGTATATTAGTATAAGGATACTTTGTAAATATTTAAGTCAGTTTGATAATGTCCTAACAAGACGAAACGCGTCACATATATATTTTTTTAAACGTAGAATTAAATGCAATAAATATGTTTTATTTTGGATACCTTACCAAATTTAATTAGGTATGTACATCAAAAAATCAACTTTAAAAAAAAAATGTTTTCAGGCGTTGCCTTGTAGGTGAATTGGTTCAGCCGGATGAATCTCATCCACATGATAAAAGTTTCAGCTCTTTTACTTCACAAAAGTCAACAAATGAATTAGTTGAGGAAATGTGTATGTTTAAACATAGGCAGAATGGTGAATGTTACACAGTGTATAAAATGGCCAGTTAAACCAGCCAATGACAGATTATAGGCCATGTAAATGCCTGGACTTTTATATTCTCTTCTCAATTTTTTTTCTCTCTGTTGCAACAAATTTAGAGGACATAAATTACTAAAATTGAATGACTTACTCTCCTGCCTTCTCTCCTTTGGGTATTTCAAATTTAATAAATTCCAATCGCACTCTTTCCAAGTGCTGGGAATCTTGCATACCATAAATAAAATATCTGAAAAAAATCATTCAAAATTAAGTTTGTTTAAATACGTATTTTAACTGATGTACTATTGATGTAAAAACGAACTCACCTACAAACGATTTTTGGAATATATGGAAAAGGATAATTAGGACTATAAACAAAACCCGTGGACTCCTTTCTACTGAGGATTTTTTGGTCACATTCCGATCCTCGTATGTGCTCTGCATCATTTTTACTTATAAAATCTGAAAATAAAAATATGCAAACATGTGATTTTGACCAGTTTGAAAAGTAACAGGAGAAACGACTCAAAATTTTAGTACACTGATTTTCTGTAGTATTAATCTTTTTTAAAAAAATAACTTAAAATAACCGAACGACATGGTGCTCATAAGTAAAGACACGGGTGATCTAGGCGAAATTATTGTGGAACTACATCAGGCTTTAAAAAGGATAAGTTTGGAAATGAATATGAATAACACATAGATTATGAGTCCAAAGAGGAAAGGCATTTTCTAATGAAATGATTGTTAATTTAATCATAGAACTTAAGTGGTCGATTAATACATATACCTAGGACACAAAGTCAAACTTGGTAAAGATAACCTGACAACGGAGTTGCCAAGAAGAATAAGGCTAAGTTGGGCAGCTTTTGTTTAAGCTAAAGTACATTTTTGAAAATATACAAATCCCAGTATGCTTTAAAGACCAAGTTTATGAATCGTGATATTACCAGTGATGACATACGGACTAGAAACCGTGTCTGTGATGCAGAAAAGTAGCCAGAAATTAAAATGCACTCAACAGTCCATGGAAAGGCAGATGCTCGTTGTATGTCTAAGAGACAGAATAAGTGATCAATAAATTAGGCGCCTAACCGGAGTTGTAGATATCATGGATCGTGCAGCACAATTAAAATGGCAGTTGGCAGAACGCTTTGCGAAATAAAATGATGACTCGTGGACACCCAGAAATATTAAGTGGAGACCATAGGCAAACAAAAGAGGCGTTGGAAAGCAACAAAATGATGGGCCGACGACATTTTCCGATTGCCGGTAGATCATGAATGATAAAAACGGGTGATGTGAAGAAGTGGAGACATTAAAAAGATGCCTTTATCCTGTAGTGGAGAGAACAAGGACTTGATAACAAAGTCAAAAATATATTTTTGACGTATTTCAGGGAAAAAATATACTCTATAAATTCTAAAATGCGAAATTTTCATGTTTTCAGAGTCTTGCAGTCTCTAAATTCTGATGATACTTGTTTTGGAACCTGTCAGGTTGTGAAGCGCCATAATAAAAATAATAAAATTCAGCAATGCGTTTAGCTCAGTTGATGCCTTTTACTATCAAATATCGTAATTATCAATGCTCAAATGACTTATTTGTGTTTTTCATCTATTGAACGAGATATATTTTTTTCAATATAATTTTTATGTGAAAACTGTAAACACCTGAAGAACATTTAAATAAACAAAAAAATGCAACTTTTACATTGACTAAAATGCAGCATGAAGTCTTACCAAGCTTAACAAAACTTTCTGAGAACTCAAACATCCCTTTGAACCCTCTATTCTGCGTGTTGGCAGTTCTGGGAAGAGTGTAGAAGACAACGAGGAGCCGCTCATCGCTGGAGTACAGAACCAGGTTCCTCTGCTGCCCGCAGTACGTGCCCACCTGGGCTGAAGAGTTGTCGGGACCATCGTAGACTCGGACATAGTCGAATGGGCAACTGGAATAGTTTCAAATAAATTCAACAAGAATAATAATATTAAGAACATTAGCAGCTTATAGCTGGCGAGCCTACGTCGAATATTTTTTTAAAACTTCTTGTTAGTTTGGTGATGTGCTTGATTTTTTAAGACTAATTTTATTGGTTGGTTGGAAGAAATTGCCATTTGGCAATAAGCCCGCCAATGTACAAATAACATTATGGACAAAAAGTTAAATAAATAAATAAATAAAATAAAATAAAATCTGGGGAGTATTTTTAACTCAATGCGTAAGATTGATCACCTTATTTTCCTCCCATGTAATAAATTTGATTCAGATATGCTGCGATTGAAGTTTACATGTATAATTGATTATGTGTGATTCTTAATTTGTATAATTTATATTTTAAAAATTATTTCTGATCATCTTTTTTGCATTGTATTCTTTGGAATTTGATTATTTATTACATTAACATTTTTTTCTAGATTGTTATTCTATGTCATAATTTGATCTAATTTATTTTACTATGTATTTTTATTGTTATTTATTGTGGCTTGACACGGGCATAGCCTAAAAAGCCTTAATAAGTTAATAAATATTTAATTTTGTAATTTTGAATAAATAAATAATATAATATTATTTTTTCTGCAGCTTTCTTTAATTGTAATCAATTAGTGTCTTTGTCAAATCTTTTAAAACTTTCCGATAGAATTCTAACAGACCTATCATTCCTTCTTAAAGTTTATTTTTTTTATTTTGATACAAATAAAATATTAGCGTTCTTATAATTTACCCAAAAATGTCTTTTTGAAGGCCATTTCCAACGACGTAAATTAAAATTAAATGTTAATGATTAAATGTATTGAAATATGTTTAATTTTAGGCCATTTTTATTACATTTTAAACAAGTATCGACATACAAGAGTATACTGATGTAATAACTTATATTTACATATGAGTTATTAATTAAAAAATACTTGGTACTATCAATAAACAATTTAAATCAATCAAGAGGATACGTTCATGTCATAGCACTAAAGCGTTTAATAAGTAATCAAAATAAATTTGAAACAATGGATAACAACAATTTCGAGTAAGAGTGTTATTGTTATTTTAACAATCCAAAGATTCCTTTTCACGCATTTTCTTGTTTATTTATTGATTCAAAAAATATTATATGGAAACTAACCCATGGCTATGAGATAATATATTAAAAAGTTATTTTTTGCGTTACGAGTTTTTAAAAAAAGGAAGAAATTATTACTGAGGACCGCCGTAGAACAAATCGAAGTCACGGAACTCGATGCGAATTCTCTGTCCGGGCCTTCCGAGGAACTGGTAGGCGCAAGTCAGGCCCTTGGGGTATGCACCAGGGTATGTGGGAGACAGGAGTGCCCCCTTTCTTCTCTTGGATTCTTGGACAGTAAAGGAACAAGTGGCCTGCTCCACGGCTGTACCCACGTGATACTCGGCTAGAAAAAAACAGTTAGTTATTTTATTTGTCTATTCATTACAAACGTATATATCTTCTTAATACTTGTAGGATTTATGCTTGTTGAAAAGCACGGGAGCTTCTAGCCAGTTGGAGGTTGACAGAAAATAACGATGTTGATGGTTGATTTATGTATATTTATTACATAATTAGTAAATAGAGTAATTGAGAGAGTAATTGTGTAGACGTTTTGCGTTGAATTACTGAGCAGTCAGAGCACTGAACGGCCTACATGTTAGACTGACGGTCTGTGTTATCTGACTATGTAAATAAAGACTTTACTACTTATATTTATTGTCCAGGGTTCACTTTAACTCCTAGTGGAATATGATTTTGTGAACTACTTCCTTGGCTCTCAGCGATTTTATCGATATGGCTGATATCCGCTCATGTCAGCAATAATTTCTCATCAGTAATTTAGGTGTGATTGGTGACCAATTGTTTACTCAATACGATAGTAAGTTAGCTGACTGTGAGCATTCATTTCCGGGTGAACTTGAAGTCCCAATATACTGATAAATCCTTCTAAATACATTATACTGAGAAAAATCCGTTTGAATGTTTGACTCAACAAAAATATTTTGGACATGACACATACTCATGAAACCATTTTATTTCCTTACATTGTTTTAATAGATGAGATTTCAAAAAAATATCTGGTAAATAGAATTAATGGTTTTCACCAGAAAACGTTTTTGAAAAGTACTTTTGATGGATTATTACACATGCTACCTTTGAAACTTGACCTCGGAGGATTGAGAAGATTTCATCTATTATTTATTTGTAAATTTATTGCAAAAAAAATTAATAATATACATACTTAATAACAGGGAATCTATATAAAACCAATTAATGTAAAATGAAAACGGAGTGTTCTCTGTTTATCATTAGTTAATAAAGCTCGAAAAATGACATTTATAACTGCATTGCAAACTTGTTTTCTTAAATTTTGTCATTTAGTGTATTTTATCAGTATATCGACGATATATTAAAAAAAATAGTAACGCATCCTTAACTCCGTGAGACCAAAAACCCTGTGTTGAGTTGAGATACAACATAATGTAAAGTAGAAGCATGCAAACTTATTATTTAAAAATACAAAAATAAATGTTTGTAACGTAAATATATATTTCATATCACCATCTAAACAACATGCAGCATTATGTGTGCACCATATAATGTTGAATAATATATAAATTTATGCAATGTCTCGGCAGCAGACTCCTGCAATATTCAAAATAACAGAAAAATTCGCTTTCCCAGCTTCTTTAGATGAGACATGCATATTTATACATATTTTGCCTTGCGGATTACGTATAAGACTTACATTTACTACAAAAGGTGTGTTCCTTTTAACTGCTACAACATGAGGTACTTTAGCCCTATGGGAAATTGGATACAAAAAATGTTTTCTTCTGCGCGGCAAAAAGCAGAGCATTGAATTCTATCGCAAAAAATCTTGAAAATGTACGAAAAAAAGAATAAAAAATATTTTAATAAAAACTGCTTTGAACGACGTTACTGACTCATATGAACCAATGATAAGAGAGCAGCGAAGGATATCCGGTTTGCTTACCGTAAACGAATCAATCGGGAGAACTGACAGAGAAGAACCTCTGACATCACAAGCAGAGTTATTTTAGAAATAAAAAACTTTTAAAAAACCATAGCGCTGATTATACGATACATATGACTTTTTTGCTTTGTTTAATAGTAATAAAATAGATTGTGATTACGAATCTTCGAACTTCGATCCACGAAAACTTGGTTCTTATTTTTAGCGCAATTATTAAGACTAGTTGAAAAAGTTCTCCAAAATCGAGACGAGTTATGGTCCCGGGGGTAGTATTAGGTACTCCGTATCAGGAGGTCCTAGTTCGAACCCCGCTCTACCACTACTAGTTTCCCATTTTCTTACACGGTTTTTCACGACTAAAAGAAAATGGTTCTTAAATTGAAATATATTTGGACGAATCACAGAGAAAGTTTTTGTTCAGAGTGATTTTTCTTCGCCATTTAAGGAATGTACACAAAAAATACATATATCTCTATATCAAGGGTGCGCAATACGTTTAAACACTGCTAAAGTATTGTCATGTTTTCGTATTTTCGTAAAAATTTACTAAATGGATTGCAAAGCTGGATAAAGCTGTCGCTCATATTCAAAACAGTTATTATGATAAAACAATCATTTTTAACTCAGGTGGATGCATGTTTAGTAGATTCTTTTTTTTTTAAAAGAAATATTTGCGTTCTTATGATTTACCCAAATATTTAATTTTGAGGGCCATTTTCAACGAGTTGTAAATAACTCACTATGAGAAAATGGGAATCAAGTTGGGGTAGAGTGAAATTCGAACCACGGACCTTTGAGCCGTAAATCCGAGACACTAGCGACGGGACCACAACCCGATTCATTTCCTCGCATGTCACGTTTAATCAATGTAAAAGTCTCTTCATAAGAAAATATATGTGCCTTACAGTCATTGATGTAGGCGTAGGTGCCCTGGAAGAGTGTCGGGTGTGTGTAGGTCTTGTCGGTGAAGAAGGAGAGGGCGACGGCGCGGTGGAGGGACACGCGGCGGCGCGGGGGGATGGGCCCGCAGTAGCGCCCCCCGAAGGGGCTGTTTACCAACTCCCCTGCCTCGCCGCTCACCGCCTCCGAATACACGTCCATGTACTCGTGCGTGCATCTGGGAACAATCGGTAAATCGGATAATTCAGCGCGTGAAATAGAACGAGAACCCCGCTCATTGAATCGATTATATCTTACGGAGTGCGTGTCTGGGGTCTCACCTTCCAGTCTCATCTGGGTAAAATTTATGATATTCAGGTGAGACTGTTGAGGGGGATTGTACCGGACAGCATAATCCGTGAGGCGAAACATATGGGCGAGGGTGTATATTTTAAATTCTGTAATGTCCTGCCGGTAAAACAACTTTGTGACTACACATTAGTAGTAGATCACTTTGTTGATCTGGAATATAAAAAAAGAGTTTCCCACACTCACAACACTAGATTAAAAACTAAGCGTTCCCTGACTGTTCCCCGAATTACAAATTACTTTGGAGAGCGAACATTAAATTGCGTTGTTCCAAGGTTGTTCAATGATATCCCACAAACCATTATTAACATGAAAGATCCTCAAATGAAAAAAAAATGAACTAAAGAAATATCTTCTAAATACTTTATAGTGCATGTTTACAAATAAATTTGTAAAATATAAATAAAATAAAGGTAATATAAACCTGTCATAAAAAATATAAAAAAATGCGCCCCACTAAAAAGTCTTTAGACTTAGTGGATAGCAAAGAAATATTCCACAAATCACAAATGAAAGACACTACCCCTACAATACATCACATACAAATAATATAATCACTAGATCCTCAACACAAAGACAACTTAAACAAATACAAACTAATACCACTTTCGGACTTCCACTATCTATTAAAACAATTAGAAACGAGAAAATGTTTAAAAAGGCTATGAAAAAATGGATAGTGGAGCTAGGTAGAAGTAAAATGGATTGGCTCACTCGCCCAAACCAATATTGAATCAACTGGTCCACAAGTGTATAGCCTATGTTAGGTTTTTGTTATTTTCATTGTGCGTTTTGTAATATAAATAATATATATACAGTGGTGCCTCGCATAACGAACGCCTCGCACAGCGAACGCTGCACACAACGAACTTCCTTTTCGTTCATTTCACGCTTCATACAACGAACTTCGCTTCACACAACGAACTTCGCTTCACACAACGAAGTCGCCCACTTCACACGATCTCTGCCGATTTATTGCATCCTTCCGCGCAGGCAGTCGTTAGTCACTGAGCAGTACGCTTAACTTACGCACGTGTCGCAGCAATCGTTGAAGAGGATGTAGAGGAGCTTATTGAGGAACACAAAGAAGAGCTGACAACTGAAGAGCTCCAAACACTTCTGGCCCAACAACAGGACAATGCTCAAAGGGAAGCGTCATCTGATAACGAGGAGCAACAATCAAACAATCAACCAATTCCAACTGCTGACATCAAGAACATCCTGGTCAAATGGAAAGCAGTTCAGGAGTTTACCAATGCCCACTATCCGGATTCCGCTGAAGCAAACAGGATCAACGACCTGTACTCCGATACTCTTGTCCGTTATTTCCGGCAGATGTTGAAGAAAAGAGAGAAACAAACGACTTTGGACAGGTTTTTCACTGCACCATCGGCCAAAAAGCGGAAAATGGATGAAGATGTGCAAGATTCGATTATTTCTTAAAATTAAAAAATGTGTGTTTTTTTCATTATGTTTTTAGATGTATCTAAATAAAAATAATAACAAAAAATTTATCTTTTTTTTATGTCATCTTACCATATTTTATGCTACAGAACGAATTATTTTTTTTAACATGTATTGTTATGGGAAAACGCGTTTCACATAATGAACTTTTCGCATAACGAACTTGCTCCTGGAACGAATTAAGTTCGTTGTGTGAGGCACCACTGTACCTAGTTTTTTAAACAGTCTGAATATTTTGTTTATTATCTCTGTTTTTTAAGTTAGTCTTCCTTGTTTATTCTCAAATGTAAAAATATTTCAAACAAGTATATTGTTAAGTGTCCTCGGCACGGGTAACCCCAGTAAGGTTATATGAATCAACAAGGCAACTCTTTAAATTGCCTTAATTCAAAGGTCAATGTGCCGTTCAATTATGTACGGCAAAATATAAAAAAAACTTTCTCGTCTTCCAGCAATAAATGCATTTAAGATAAACATATATTTTGGTATCTAATATTTCCATGAGTGTAACCATTGCATAATGTTGCGAATTTGATACATACTCGTATCTATTTTTCCTAAAATTTTCTAAAATCAGTTTTTAGTAAATATTTTTAATAAAAATAAAACACACAAATAAGTCATGTAATGAAGGGTTAACAATGCTTAATAGTAATAACTTTTTTACTTGGTGCATTTTATATATTCTGATAGTGAATAATCTCATCATCAAAAGTATTTTGATGTCACGTTTAATTTAAGAAAAAAAATAATGGTACAATAAATGCTACACATTTTTTTAAAATCCCGTAATGATTTTTATACAAAAAAAAACCTATCCAGCACTGTGCAATGTACTGCGTGGAATGTATCCCCGTGTAAATAGAGGTTCCAGTGCATAGTATATTCATTTACTAAATTTTATAGTTTATTTATCAAGGAAAAAAAATTCTTCTTTTTCAATAAACATGTAAAATGTATACACAGTCAACCCTCCTACAGCCCCATTTTTATGGAAGTACCGTATTTGTTTTCATTCTTTTAGATAAACATAATGTCGGTAAGTGGTTATAAAATCATATTATGAGTTAGAAACTAGCTTAAATATATCTTCTCTTCAAGACCGTTGAAATAAATCCGACCAACTAACTACTCTTATTTAAAATTTTCAACTTACTTTTTGATGAGCCTGAACTTCTGAGCTCAATCAAATTAAATATCCCAACTAGAAACCTCAGATAAAACTTACTCTTTCATACCGATACCCATAGAACTAACTATGGTTTTTATTCCCCTATGCCCAGAATTCTTAGGTCTGCCAACAAACATACCAGTCTTTATTTCTTCGATAACAGGTTGTCTTCTTTCAAACGATCACTGAATCAAATTAAATTACAAACACCTCTCTTCCGCTTCCACTCCCACCAAGTCTACCATTGTGTCTTTCTACTTTCCGTTATAATAATTTTCTATGTATAATTATGTTCTTAAAAATGCCCATTGGGCGTATATATAAATAAATAAACAATTATTCATTAACATTAAGTTTGATGTTTTTTTTTTACTCACCCTGGAAGCTCCCCCACAGCAGCACCACTAGAAATAAAAATGTTTAATTAGTAACATCTCCTTTCTTAAATACAAGGTATGATAAAAAAATATGGTGACTGAATTTTAATAGCTGACCCGTTGAGATAGTCAGTGTCAAGTTTGAATAAGTCTTGACTTGTTAGTCGGCTTCCAGATCCGTAAGATTAAGGTGGTGTTTATCATGTCTGTCGCGCATCATGGATTTCTAACCACGCGTTAACATTAAAGTTAAACAGTAAAGTGATTACTTGAACAAGCTCTGTAAATCCCTAGATTTGACATCCCCTAATAATTTCTTCATCTTGATTGAGATATCTATTAAAGTTATTTCCTAAGTCTCTGTTGAAATACATATGTCTCTATGTTCTCAAAGATTTGTGCTCTTACGATTTAGATTTTCCATTGCCGTCAATGCCTGCTTCTATCACCGTCAGCGTACTCAGCATAACATTGATCACAAACAGTTGTACTGCTTCCACACTTATTAATTACGCTGACAGGGTAACATTTAAGCTTAAGTGAGTTGTATTATTTAAACCAGTCATGTATGGGTTGTTATACCATAGCTACGCATATATAGCTAAAGGTATGATATAATAAATTTATTTGTCTATCCTGTTAAAATTTTCAAATATCTAGTAACTAATCAGGTTAAAGGTAAGCAAGCGAATGGACGTTCTCCTCTGGGTGGACCAACCTAATACAGGAACTAATAGGGTCCTCACTAAACAGTGCCCTCAATTCGACCCTGGCCTCGGAGGCATATTCGTATATATCCGACGGGTCATCCTTCCGGGATGCTTCGGAATCACTCGGGCCCTCGTTATTAATTAACACTACAGTTTCGTAACGCCACAAATTGCCCCCGAGAAGCGCCTGCTAACGTCACTCAACATAATCATTCTTGTTTTCAGTGTTGTATCTCGGCTACGCCGTCAATTTTTTATAAAAGTAGTAGTTTTAAATAATAATACATGTAATTTAAAAGAGAAAAATCTTCGTTTTGTGTTATTAAAAATTGTTTTTTTTATTTTATTAATGTATGTTGCTTTCTAAGTTTTTTTTTCTCTTTTTTTGTACAGGTACAAAATATTTCTAGCACCAAATATTTAATTTTTTAAAGTATTTTTATAACTAGTAATATTATTTTTTAACCGTGTATCTTTTTTTAGACTCCTTAATTTGTAAATAACTGTTTAGTAATAATTTATTTTAGATACAATATTTTTCTTATTTCACTTACATGCATGTATTTTATTATAGGCAACTTATATGTAAAAGGCACTAAGTGCCGTTTATTTCAATAAAATAAAATAAAAGAAATTGGTTTAATTCGGTTATTGCTGGGGTGGATAACACGTCTGGTATCTCCATCCGACACGTCAGCTATCTACAAAACCACTTCGGATGAATTCTCAAACATCCCGTGAGGAATAGAGGCGTACCATACAGCTAATGCCTGATATCCCCAAAGAACGCGTCGCTTAGCATTGGCAAAGACAATGAAAGGAGATTAATTTTTGTTTCCGTTGTGACGATGATAGGGTATCTTAGTTCATTGGATATTAGTACTAAGATAGCTTACTGGGAAAACCCGCGTCATTGCCACTTTTCCACGGGCACCCTACATTTAGAGAAGGCATGATCACGAAGGAGTAGGCAGTGTAAAGTAGGCTTACTCCTGCGGCGTGCCCCGAAGGTTGAACTGCGTGAAGACGATCTCCACCCGCTGGCCAGGTCCGGCCAGGAAGGTGTAGAGGCACTGGCGGGAGTGGTTTCCGGGGTTCACCAGCTCGGGGGCGGAGAAGGCGCCCCCTTCCTCCTCGCCGCTGCTCACAAATGTCTGGTCACACTCTGAAAATACACAAATTATATCCAAATAAAACAGGGCCCCGATTACAATGAGAACTTGAAAAATAATAATAATAACATTATTTGTCTGGAAATAAGTATTCGCCTTTTGTAATATACAT
Source organism: Micrasema longulum (assembly GCF_059751315.1). Taxonomy (NCBI): domain Eukaryota; kingdom Metazoa; phylum Arthropoda; class Insecta; order Trichoptera; family Brachycentridae; genus Micrasema; species Micrasema longulum. The sequence continues at coordinate 16,848 of NW_028278497.1, forward strand.
GTATGATGTATGTGTATTTAAAAAAAATATGAATTCAGATTCCAATAAATAAATAAAATGTTGAAAATGAACTTGAATCTACTATCTCCATGTATATATTCAAATACTAAAAAATACGATATTCCAGCTTCTTAAAAACATAGTTAGCTATGTAACTAAACATGTGGATCAACCATCTTCCAGGGCCTCGATTATGATGGGAAGATAAATACGTCATACCTTCATCTTGACGGTATATAATAGATTTCCTCTGGCGATTATAAAGATATTTAAAGATATTTGTTAACCATGGAGTTGAAACAGTGTTTGATTTATTTAGTTTTTTATTGCTTACTTCTTGGTATGAACACTTGACCAATTTACTACTATACTATATTTTTTATAAATTTATTGATATTGTTTTAACTTTGCTGGAATTCCTCTCATCCATGCGCTTTGTAGCTGCACGATGATTGGTTATCTAGCTTTAATATATCAACTTTAAAATACCTTAATTTTGTAAACGGGGTCTAGAATTCCAATCGTCTATGCGCTTAGTAGCAGCAAGGCGTGTTGTAATCTTACTCTTTTTCACTATTCATATTATTATTATTTTGTAATACACTAAATTTATTTGTCAATTTTTAAAATGTGTAAATGGGGGCTAAATTTCTAACTGTCTATGCGCTCTGTAGCTGCAAGACGTCCTGTAATCTAGCTCCTATCTATTATAATTTTTGATTGATCTTAATTGAAAACGAGGAACTAGAATCCCAACCGTCCATGCGCTCTGTAGCTGCAAGACGTGCTGAGATATTTATTTATTGTACAGTGCCCTTATGGTGATTTTTACAAAAATGGCGCTGTATAAATTATCCGACTGTATATAAATATATATATTTACATATATGTATATATTTATATATATAGCTAAGGTACGTGTCGAGCCCCTTTTAAGATACTGTTTATCAAGGAAGCATGTTTTCAAGAGACGGAAGAGTAGAAAAAGATGTTGAAAGGAGAGTGAATGCGGGCAACAAAATCAATGGAGCACTAAGCACAGTAATTGCTAATAAAAATATGTCAATCGAAGCTTGACTGGCAGTGCACAACGGAGATTTAGTCCCAACACTTATGTATGAAAGTGACACATGGAACTGGCAGAGGAAGGATGAAAGCCGAGAGAACGCGGTTGAAATGCGATCTCTTAGACGAACGGTAACGTGAGACAAGGATGACCAAGGAAGACGTAGCATGATCAGATAAACCAAAATCTTAGGTCTGGTCGTGTCAAAAGCAGACAGAACCGAAGAGCATGTACGGCAAGATGTATGAATGTGAAAGAAGCTAGAAATATATGCCAGGATAGATGGCGGTAAACCGTTAATGAATCAGGGTTAAGTGGCACAAGGGTAGTTAAGTTTTCCTGTCATCTATTTGTTTTTCCTTATACTTTTTGAGAAACATTTGTGTAGTCCAAGGGTTGGTAAACTTTTTATTTTATTTGGGTATAAGTTTATTGAGAAATATTATTTTTCTCATAATTTAGCTTGACGTTTAAATTTTCCGGCTGTTTTCAATTTTTTGTAAATAACCATGACAGAAACACTGTTTTTTTCCATAATCGATGAAACACACACATGCTAAATAATTTCACCTGAAATATAGAGTAACGGCCGATGAAGCAAATCATATTATATTGAATACAATACAACGTATTCTGCAAGACTAACAGTGTTGCACATAAAACGTCAGTCTACATAAGAGCAGCGTTCTTTAGTATATTAACTTCGTTCCTCCAATGGAGACATTAAAAACAAAGGAACGCGGCTTATAAAGAGAACAAAGGATGTGGTAGCGACATTCAGTCCAAGCAAGTCAGCCCACAGAGTTAGCCCAAGCAGTTAGCCCAAAGGGTCAGCCCAAAGGGTCAGCCCAATCAAATCAGCTCAACGCAGTCACTCAGTTCCAGTATGTTGTCCAAAGTCAGACAGTTTAACTCATAATAGCCATTACTCTCATGTTCCATAAAAGTTATGTATATTGAGATTTTCCATGTAATAAATACACCTTGGAACAGCAAAGTCGAGTTTTTTTTCTACCTCCTACTAAGGTAAGAGCTCCAACCAACAACCAAAAACTATCAAAATTCGATAAACCAACTGACAAAATGGTAAAACATTTGTATTCAAAGTTTTAACTGTATGAGCTTTTTGCTCAATTATTTTTACAAAACTGTTTTGATACTTTTGATTAACATGGATGTTAAGTGCACAAAACCAAAGAACCAAAAATTTTTTTTTTATTTATTTAACAGATTACAGAAATGTTATATTGGAAAATAGTTTATTTCACCGTTAATAGGTTTATATACTTACGTATAAGATGGGGGCAATGTATATTATACTCAATTAAAAACACCTTTCTTGTAAAACTAAATAAAATGTAAAAACAATAATAAATAAACCCAAGATATGTATAATAGTCCCATTATTGTATTGTGGACTCCGGATTGGGAGGTCCGAAACTAAAACAACTTGTTTACTATTTTCTAAATCGATTATATATAACAAATCGAAAGTTGCCCCAATACTTAAATGTTCAGTTAAATCTACCCAAATATGTATTGAAAATAAATTAGCAAAAAAATAAACAATGAAAACTTCCTTATCATTGAAATTTAAATAAATAATTATATATATATTTCACTTACAAAGTAAAACTGGCAGGTACATGAAACCATTTTCAACTGTCAGATGTCTTTTATAGTGCATATTTTTCCTAAATTTCAAATACAATATTTGCTACAATATGGCCACGTATGCCCACAGGCCGTACTCTTCCGAGCCCTGGGTAGGATACGAACAACCAACGGACAGAGTGATTTACAGCCGGAAGAGGAAAAATTAACAGTGGGTCTACTATGCAGAAATATTACCGAACGAATCTGTACTGACATCGTTTATACGAACGATCGAATTTCGTGATAAAGTTTGAACATGTTTTAGTTAAACATAAACATAAATGCTACAACAGCGCTCTCGCTACTTCGCCAACTAAATAGAAAACGAATTACTTATTAACCGATACCGATTCGTAAAGCTTTGTAAATAATCTTTTCAATAGCAAAAATTATGAACAAATTAGCATTAGTCAGATTATAAAAAGCAATTTTTCGAGGGGAAATTTAATCGATGTATTTTTATTACGAAACATCATAATTTCCATTGATATTCGTACAGATTTGGAAATAATCAATTTATTTAGGACATATTGACACACAAAACACAGACAGTGTCTCATATCAGACCAAAAATCCCAAAAATTTAGCTAGATACGTCCATTACATTTTGACAGTTTACTTTATGATTATTTATGCTTGTTGTATAATATACTGTGTCGGTAATAGAGCTATCCGAATTGACCTACTGATGGTACCAAAAGGCGCTACTGCTTTTATAGTCGTTGTCCCTAGTGTTCTCTTTACTTCCGAGTGAGGAATTAAGGTTACCTTATATTTTCCGTGCAGTAATTCATATATCCTGTGTAAGCTAGATTTGTTTCGATGTTCCGGCTACCACAAAAGGAGCCATCTTCAGGGTAAACCGTGTGTTCTGTAGAAAATATATGTGTTTATGTACTAGTAATTTGTACCGTGTCGCAGTCGGCAGCAGGCACACTCCGTGTCATTTTTGTAGGCTGCAATGCCGGAAACATTGTTGATTTTTATATTGAACCCGTGCTTATGACATAAAATATTTTAACAACATTTGGAACTAAAGGGAAAAATAAAGGACCCCTTTTTAACCCAATAGACAAGAGCCCTCTGGAAACTGAAGCAGTTTGTAAACTTAGCTGCCAAAGATGTGATAAAATGTACATTGGACAAGCAGGGCGCACGGCAAAGAAAAGTATTAATGAATATAAAAGCGCGTGTTAACTAGGGTTATGGACACAGGACATATTTTCGCCTTCGAACCAAAGATTTTGCATAAGCCTAGAAATTACAGCACACAAATAATAAAAGAGGAAATTGAAATACATAAATACTCAAATATCAAAGACGACGGGCTGAAATTAAACTCAGCATGGTTACCGGTATTACACACTACAAAAATGACACTGAATATGCCTGCTGCCTACTGCGACACGTATTACTAGTACATAAACACATATTGTTTCTACAAAACACACATTTTACCCTAAAGATGGCTCCTGCAATGGTAGCCAACACGTCAGAACGAATCAAACTAACACAGGATCACTAAAAAAATATACATATTGACAACAGTGACCGTGAAAACTTACGCACCTTGTATTTTAGATGTTTTTATCATATTTTGGTTCGCGTACAGGAAATGCACGATTCACTTTCTTCGCTGTTCTAAAGCAGATTAGGTTAGGCAACTTCCGGGTGAGTCCCCACAAATTTACCAGAATTCTTAAAATGGCGCGAATGTTATATAATAAATACAATTAACTTGTCAACTTCGCGAAACGAAGGCGCGATACGCAATGCACTAGCCATTTGTATTCCGCGTTCGCTGTCGTCTCGATACCAATTATCTTCGAACAAACACCATCGCATGCCAAGCCAACGGAATAAATGAAAGATAACGCTCGGGAAATGTTTTTGTCGACGTTTTTTGGGCAACTTGAGATGCTCGTTTATCAAAGTGAAGATACGATTTAAAGACTCATGTTAGGGATCTCCATCTGAAAAGTTTAAAAGTCCCATAAATTTATATCTTCGCGTATATCAGGCCATAGTAATACAGCAAAGTTAATGGCGTGAAGTAGATAAACTGAACTTGGTGATTTGGATTTAACGTTGTAGCGGTTTATTTTAGTAATTGAAATCAACATTGTTTGATTTTATACAACCAGTTTTGAGGAATGCTATGTACGTATTATGGAACATAAATGTTATTTATTTACAATATTTTTATTGACTTACAATTTCAAAAATATTAGGGTTATAGTATAAACATATTATACGGTCAAGTCATGTTATGTCTCGTCTGTAGCTCAATCACAAAAAACTATCGACGTGCTAATAAGCGACGTGATAACAATTTCTCACCAAGGTTAACACCTAATAATAAATGTCATAATATTTACATTTCGCGACGTATAATCCTGCTGCGCAATCACACATTTGAATTACACCGGTGTAAATAGGGAAAATATTCCAAAACTGCTATTTTTATTCATTTATTATTTATCATGCTATTTATTGCATTTGGCCTGCGGTTGGCAAGCCAAGTGTTAAGAAAAGCAGTGCTGTTTGTATTAGATTTTCCTTACTATTTTGCAAATGTAATATATTGTATAATTTTTTATAGTAAACTAAAATATATTGTATAGTAAATATCTAAGACGTGTAAAAAAATCATCACAATACGCCCAAGGGGCATTTACAAAAAATATACAGGTAAGTACAAACATAGTAAGTAATAATTAAAAAATAAACAATGCTTTTTTGGATACATGTAGAAACAATAAAAAGCATACTGCCATGCAAAATAAAAAGTGAAACTTTACATAGTAAAAAAGAAAAAAAATGGATATAAGAAAAGTAATTGAATTAAAAAGCAAATTGTAAATAACTTGTAAAGAATTTAAACAAAAAAGATGCTAGTAACAAATTAATGTTAAAAACAAATAATAAAAATTAGTTTACAGTAAGTAAATATAAGATAATAACATAATATCTGGTACACAAAAATATTTGATACATTAATTTCAGAAAAAAGATAGGACAATAATAATGCACATCAAAAACAGCGAAAAAATTGTTTGAAAAAGAATGTTCCATTACGACATTAATAATGCATTAAGCATTAAGTGCATTTAAGAACGTTTTAAAATGAATAACTGTCGTATTAAAAATGTCTGTATCACAAGTAAATTTGTTGGCTAAGGAATGTAAACGCGGAATATGATAGTGTCGTGCATAGTTAGTACCTACGTATGTACTGGTAGTATTCGTGTATTATTAATATTATGGATAACTTATATAGCGCCATTTTCGTAATATAATACCTCAAGGGCGCTTAACAGAATAATTATATGAAGATATTATTTATTTATTTTTTTAATTGAAGAAAAACAATGTACTTTGTCACCACATGCTAAGGATTTATCGAAATGATTAAAAGAACAAGTGGGTTTTAAGTTTCTTCCGAAACATCACTTCACTCTTACAGTTTCGGACCTCTGCTGGGAGAGCATTCCATGCCGTAGGGCCTGCAACCGCAAATGCGCGTTCGCCGAATTTAGTGCGCTTTTTGCGTAGAGGTATAATAACTTTTCCTTTCGACGTAGATGTAGCTGATCTAAGCGTAAGACGTCTGTCAGCTAGTTCATCTGGAATGCAGAGTTACCTTAGATATTCCGGAGCAGAGTTGTGCAGTGACTTATACATAAGCCAACAGAGTTTGTATTCCACCCTCTGTGGAAAACGTAGCCAGTGTAATTCCCGAAGTAGTGGGGTGATATGACTGAACTTAGAGATTCCAAAAATAAGTCTCGCTGCGGCATTCAATACAGACTGTAGGCGAGTCATTTTATTCATTGGTAGACCTGCGTAGATACCATTACAATAATCGACTCTAGAAACTACAAACGCATTTATTAATTGACGGGCGGCATCAACTGGCAAAATTTTGCAATAATTCAGAGAGAATACGGGACTCCGTTTGTGTGAAGAAAGGCCAGATCTCCTGTCGATTTTTAATTTCTCTACCGTATATTTTTTCAAGCCGTCAGATAAGTCATAGTACAAGTTTTTTTTTTATTGTCGTGAATTTATTCTTATTTTTTGAATTTCAAAATCAATTTCTTTATTGAAAAATGTGTTTCGTGGTTATTTTATATTAACATGCCATACACATACCATACATGTATATTGAAAATTTAATATGTATTTCGGTATCCTCTTATTTTATTAGTAGTAATTCGCCTTTCATGCGTAATAATTCAATTAAAACCATTCAACCAGTAAAACCTGGATTTCAAGGGAAGGTTACATACCCGTTAGTTAAAAAGAAAGCTACAGACATCGAAAAAAACTTTATATTTTATATCAAGGTGTTCCCTAGTAGCGAGTGGGCGAAAAATATCTGGTATTCGTCTCTTGAATGAGGATCAATTTAATTTCGCAAGAGTAGGGTACGTACCGTTCGAAATTGAAAATTAAGGTAAAGGGCCGAATTTCACGTGGATGATAATGGGTTTTGAATTTCCTTCATTTCTTTACTTGATATACGAAGTAATATACGAGTATGTACGCGCAGTGCGTTTAAATCTTTAATGGCCTTTGCTGATGTGTGCGAGTTTTTAAATAAAATATTCAAGTGTAGTAAACATAAACGAAATTTGTATGTTACTTGGTTCACCGACAAGCACTGTGCCGAATAGATTTAAGTAATTTGTCACAATTTTTTTGTTTCGCGTGGGCAATACTTTTTGAGGTAGACGGCTACCGCCGTGCGCGTCACTTCTAGAAACAATGCAAATGGCGGAAAAGTGATAAGACGTATTTCGGTCGAGACGAGGAAGGGATTCGGATAATCCGGTAAGCGCCTTAATAATCTGTAATCTCTATAATTGAAAACGAATCTTGGGTCCATATAATAATTTTCTGAACTCGACAGGATCCTTTTTTATCCCTATATATATATTACTTTATTAATTTGAAATTATATCTTAATTGACCGCGTGCGAAATTAATCGCTAAGCGTGTCGAACCGCCACAGTATGGAATAGCTGAACGCATTTTCACAACATATCATGCGTAATCCTTCAGTCAAGGACACGATTTTCATCGGGCTGTTAAACTTTTGACTTATTTTCTCGGAAATTACCATCTGAATCTGATGATGCAGAGTAATGCCTTGGGACTTAGGATATAGAGATTTTGGTATTATTTATGTTTTCTCTGGATATTCATTGTTTACCTTTAAGACTGAAAAAGCACACATTATGATAAAACTGTAAATACTTTTAAATATCATTATAAAATACATAATTTACTGCCTTAGAACGGGGAAGCTATCCCTAGTTAGGCAGTTTTGATGAACCAACAGCAAAAATAAAAAATATGTGTGTTTACTATTACTACTGAATTAATTTGTTGTATAAATAATTACTTGTATATTGCTGTAATAAATATGTAAAATAATAAAAATAATTTTTTTTTTAAAAAGTGCAGTTTATCTCCATATTGTTTTCTGATAAAAAAGTTTCGGTATTGCGTTTTCAAGTAACGGCATGAAGAAATATCACAAAGAACACGAGGTATTATGCTCAATTAGTGAAATCATTCTTCAGCCCATGATTGTCAGGAGGAATCCAGTTTCGTCCCTGTAAATGAAGATGCAGATTTTCTTACTATTGGCCCACTTTTAATGATTTTTTTGTATATTGAATTGAGGTAGCGCTGTAAAAGATTTTTACCTTTATAGTAAAAATCTAAAAATATTTCAAAAAGTTTTGTAAATTGAATTGAAAATTCTAAAAAATTTCAATTAGTTTTGTAAATTGAACTGAGGAATCGCTGTGTAAGATTTTGACATTCATTGTAAAAATCTAGAAATGTCGCAAATAATCTTGTAAATTGAATTAATTAATGTTTTTATGTTTATTATTTGAATTACAAGTATCTGTTATATTGAAATGTCTGATTCGATATCAAGGAAGATTTTGTTTCCAGATATATAAATTAAAATGTTAGATCAAGGTATTTGTCAAGAATATAAATTTATTTACTGTATCTATATTGTGACGCTTCATTAGAAAGCAGACATGGTTATGTAGTGTTCCTACGGGTATTATTAAAATAAATGATGTATTAGGGATTTTCAAATTTGGATATAGCATTAAATTATGTTTGTCTCTATCGGGATCTATATTTTGTGAATATTAGAATAAACAGGTTTGAATTTCAAAAATGTGTTTATATTCGAGGATTCAAGTGGTGCATAAGTCACTTGGGATGGAAGGGATTTGCCTCGGTAAAAGGTTTTAATGGTCTCATGTTTTATTCGGCTCTGATGGTCGGTGGATGAAGAAGTTCAGGTAGGTGCTTCGCCCCCCGGAACTTAATCATCACAGCACTTACTTATTACCATAGGTACACTGTACAAAAATTTCTAATGCCTAAAAGTAGATTTTCCGAAAGCACGCGAAAGAATAAAAAAATATCAAAAAAACAAATGGTATTCTGAACATCGTATCACTTCACACAGTGCAATAATCAATTTTTCGGCTTTGTTAGTTTAAATCCATACTTTCATATCTGCTGATCGTTGATTTATTTCATAAAAAGCTATTTTTCTCGTTCCCTTTAAATGCTTTCATATTTCTTTAAAAAGCTTCTTCATCTGTACGTACAGTCTTTTTGGGTGATCCTGTGTAAGTTGGATACCTATTGTCGACTGCGACACGATACAAACTAGTAATACAAAAACACTTTCTAAACAACACATAGTTTTTCTAAACAACACATAGTTAATACACAATAAATGTAACGGTAGCCGGAACGTCGTAACGAATCCAACTAGGACGAAATCACAAAAAATATATACTCGTATGTTGATAAAAGCGACCATAAAAATCCACGCACCTGTTATTCTTCTTATGTTGACTCATATCGAGTGTTTTAACGACAAAAGCTATTTATATAAATAAATCACTTTTGATTGTTGTCTTAATTTGCGGTTTTACTAATACTATTAATATTTGACATTGTTTAGTAAACGTTTTTTACCGTTAAATACTGTTTTTACTTGATATGACTGATGACAATATTTTTTCTAATAAATTTCAGTTTGTTAGAATTTATAAATTTCAGATTTATTCACCCACTTTATACTGTTTCTTTCAGTTGCTGTTCAATATTCCGCTCTTCAGTTTTCACAAAATGATTAAAATATTTTAATTTCGCTCTTTTTAAAATAAATTATCACTAATCGCCAATTTCTTTACTTTTTCGTATTTTCTTCTCTTTGTTCGAGTTTCAATTTTATTATATTTTAGAAACAATTTTTTGAATGTAATTCGATGGTAAGAAATAACACTCGTTTTCTTAAGATTATATAAAGAAATTATTCATTGTATTATTAATAAAGTTAAGGATACGTTATTATTATTATTTTCTTATATAAATCTTTTTTTATAGCATTTCTATGAATAATAAAAAAAAAACTTTAAATTCTTTAATCATTTTTTAATTTGATTTTATTTTATTGTTTCAAAGTGATCTTAATTTTATTTTGTTCATCTTTAATTTTTATATATGTAACTAATTGTAATGAAAAACACATATTGCTGTAAAAATACTATTAAAATATGTATTTTCAAATAGGGTCAAATTGCGATTTTTTAAAAACATGGGTATAGTGAGCGTACAGTGAAAGGCGACCAATTCAAAATTTACGGTTTTTAATTTTTGTTACCAAGTTTTAATGCTGGATTGTATTTTTTACTGAAAAAAAAACAAATCTATTCATATTTAAAACTTTTTTTATAAAATCGATAATTGTATATTGATGAAGTCAGTCTATTAAATCTGCCACAGGAAACATTTACAAAATCAAAATACTTCCATGCTAACACAATACTTTGTTAATGCTTTGCTTTTCTTTTTTTAAAGCAAACAAAAAAAAACTTTAAATCAGTAGTCTACTAAATAGCCTACTAATCTTCTATCTTCATTTGCTAACAAACAAGAATTCTGACTTGGTCAGCTTTCATTGTATGCTCACGGTACATTTTTATGTATGTTGTCGTCAAGAGCTTTTATTAAATAAAAAAATATATTTTAACTAATTTAGCCATAAAAAAATAACTATTATAGCTATATAAATAACGTCAGTGCGTTTGCCTAACATGCAAGAGGTGTCAAGTTTGATTCCCGGCATGGTTGACATGAAATACTTATTAACAAAATGTGTTTTTACACTAGAATACTTTATAGTCCACGGACTGGCACCTGAACCGTAAGACTGATCATTACCTGCATGTAATAAAATTGATCAAGATATGCTGCGATTGGTGTACCAATGCAGTGCCCTATTCATCATTCGGTACAGAAAGGGAATGATGATGATGAAACAATAAATAAAAAAAATAATTAAAAATGAGTTTTTTCTATTAAAATACTGATTAATAAAATACGCAAAAAGTATTTTCATGCGTTTTATTCATTAACGTGAATTGAATTATTTACTGACACTATTAAACCTTTCAGTGGCAGACATATTTTCTATGGAGAACACTTGTACAACGCCAGATTTTTTTATTCACATTTTTTTTAAATTAAAAAAACAATTGTATTATTTACACAATAATTTAAACTTAAATACCCAAAATAAAATTTATTCAATTTTACACACGGGTTTTCTTCATTTTTTAATTTGAATAAAAAAATAATATTTCATGTCAATCATGTCGGAAATCGGACCTAAAACCTCTTGCGATATAGACAAACGCGCTAATCACTAAACCACGAGGCGGACATACCAGGCAAAATACGCTACGATTGGTGTACTAATGATGTGTCTTTTGCACCATAAGGTATAAATAAAAGATTGACGACGATGATCATAAAATCCTACATAATTTATTTTATCTATGAATATCTGTTTTATGTTTAAAGTGAATAAATTTGACAACAAAGATACTTAGGTAATCATGATATCTTATTTTTTTCTTAAGGTAAAATAAATTCATTTAAACAGAAACAACCAGTATATACTCTAACCTAACCTAACCTAACCTAAATACCGATTTCGCTCCGGTCGTATAAATCCACACGACACGATAAAATTAGGGCGGATTGTTTTTTATTATATTATTTATTTTGCAAAATAAACCGAGTGAAGATTATTTGGACTCGTGGTGTACTGTTTTGTGTGCTTGTCATTAAATAAATAGATTAAATAAAAATAAATCCGTCCTATGTAATTTTACCGCGCAGTGTAAATTTCCACTACAGGGTCAGTTGGGGACCAGTGTAACACGTGGTACACAATAACAGTAATAATATTTTCTTCATTGCAACACTTTTTTTCGTACAGCCAATCAGAATTCAATATCCGTCGTCTTAATACAGAGCTGATTTAATAACAGTACGCATGAGTTTTGTAGTGTTTGCAAAACATGCATTTTGTTGGAGTGAAGTAGTGATTAAAAATAAGTCGTTTCGTTGCTATTCTAAAAGAGTTAAGCATTGGTGAGTATTTCCTATTATTCGTAAACCATTTAATAAATCAAAAAATTTGCCGTTTATTCTAATCTAACTTTTTATAATTAAAAGCAAATAATTTAAATACGCTCCGGGGTCCTTCAGATCTGGGGTACAGCGTAACAAGTACGTGATTTCAGAAAACCACGTATGTTTTAATTTACAAGTATGTTTTCTATTGTTTCTTTTTAGTAAACTCTAGCTAAAGTACAAACAATTGATTTCCTATAAGAAAAGTAGTCATTAAATAAATTTTAAAAATTCCAAAATTGCATAAACTATTTTGTTACACTGTTATCTGACCCTACGTCTGAAATGGGCCAAAGCTAGTTTATGAAAAGATTATGAAAGTGTGACGTACTTGGCGGTTTGGTAGGGGCGGGTGTTGGTGCTACTCCCCTCTCCCCCGCGGCCGGCTCGCCCGGGGACCCTGCACACCACACCGATACTTTATTATTATTCAAACAACATCTAAGCACTACATGCAAATTTGCTACTTATGGACCATGGAATAAGGGACACTATTATATAACCAACAAAGAAGATTTATACAGGTTGATATATTCCCATAGAAAAAAATAATAGGAAATAGTTCTACATTTAAAAAAACAATATTTTTTTCTCTACGACCAATTTGTAATATATTTATGAATTTTTAATATATTAATGTTTTAACCCTTAAATTTATATAACTCAAGCGTAAAACATATTTTGATGATATTTTTTTTTTTTTAGAAAAAAAAAATATAAGCGTTCTTATAATTTACCCAAATATTTCAATTTTGGCGGCCATTTTCAACGAGTTGTAAATAACTCACTATTAGAAAATGGAAATCTAGTTGGGTCAGATGGGGTTCGAACCTCAGATCTCTGATCCGTAAGTCCGCAACACTAGCCACGGGACCACAACCCGATTCTGAATATTAATTTCAATTTTTACACACTGAATATTAATTTCAGTTAAAAAAAAAATCTCATCTCTACATTCGTACATATATGATTGTAATTAATTTTGAAATTTGTCATGTATAATAGGATAGTAAAATATTTTACTAATCCTTTTACTTATTTTGTGATGAGAAATATTTGAACCAAAATTAAAAGTATTGAATTGGGACAATTTCTTGGCTTAAACGAACGCAGAAAAATTACCATCACTAATTTTGAAAAAAATAACATTAATGAAAATAAAAAGTATGCAATTGTGTTATTTTTTAAACGTATTTTATGTTTCTAACCATTGACTTTGTAAGTTCGTCCAATACAACTGTGTCACTCTCACTGTATAAAAAAAAATATTTAAGAGGGAACGCGGCCCGACTTTTCTGGATTATGGTATAAGAGTATTTACTATTGGCCTGTCTCATTTTTTTTTGAAAAATTGTTCATTTTAGGAGCTAGAACCATCCAAATATCTGAAAAACGACCAGTTTTATCTGCTATCTTCGTTCGCCCGGTTTTAAAATATGATGAATAATTTTTAAAAACAGAAAATGTACCTTGTAATTTTAAAAAGAACAACAAGATTGGTTCAGTTTTGAGGTGCGGAAAATTGTATAATGAAACATCGATTTTGTCGATTATATTAAGACATAATCAGTCCGACAAACAGTTGTCTTTTTCGCTCAGTAAAGGGGAGGCATTTGCAAGTGAATGACAGAAAAGCAATGATCAAATACCTATTCATCAAAATTCCCATGCACCGCAAATACTCTTTACTCTCGTTTCGGAAACATACAAACGAACATCCTGAGTATTTTGTGCACTCGACTCTGATCTTTTTATTTGTGTTCAAAGTGAAACATTTTGTAGATGATTTTTAAAAAAACCTTCGTCACCATACTCATATTAACAATCGACTGATACACCAAAAAACAGCGAATCTTACGCTTCAGATGGTCCAGGGACAACAAAGTATGGCAGTATTAAACCACTATTCCTACAAATACTCCACACTGGCTTTACCAAGAATTATACCCGGACGAACCATACATTGGAGGTTAACCCGCCAGCAACTACACTACGAAACGCGTAGGATTTTTATCTGGGATAAAAATATTAACAACATTTATCTTTTAGTGTAAAACACTAGTTTGATTCTATTTCACACACGAAAATAATGATGAATTAGATGCAATTTTTTAAAAATGTATTGGTTGTTTGTGGTTTTCTGTGTGTCCAAGAGAATGAAAAATTCAGTTATGTACGTGAAATAGAACCAGAACCCTGAACGAGTGTTTCCAACTTGATGGCTGCTCTCAGGTCAAAATCCTGAATAAGGTTATCGAGAGGAGATAAGTCCTTCTTGAATTTCTGGGTTGCATTCCTGGCAGAGTTGACGATTAATATTGATAACAAAGGTTTTTTGAACTGTAGTATTTCATCGATCCTGAACTGGCATCTGAAGCGTAACACTGTCGCGCTAATTTGATGTCACATGTGATCGAATTACCTTGTATTTGCTTTACTAATGCAGTATTTTATGCACCTCTGGGTGCGGAAAGGGGGTGATGAAGATAATTTGCTGTTTACGATCTATTCACCTACGTTTAAATCGTGCTGAATAATGAGTGTGCTATTTTTTGCGTCATATTTTTAGATTTTCGTATTTCCTTTATAGCTTCACTGACTACAGTCAGCGATTCTGTCTGACGACGCACGTATAAAACTATAACAATTTGACAAAGAATTTTGAGAATGTGAAAGGTATTTAGTATTTCCCTTTACTACCATACTCTAAATGAATTCTATCTGGAGTTTTGGAGCGTTTATTACGTCATGTCATTTTATACACCTTTCGTATTCACTTTGATATAAAAATGCTTTGACAAATACCCCACAAAAATCCAGAATGGGGGATAAACATGGTCTTTACACAGTTATATATTTATTCAATTTAATATATTAACGTGCATTTGTTACAATTTCAGCTGCAATACATATTTAAATATTTTATGCATGTTTTTTATTCAATTATCCAACAAAATGAATACAAAAAAAATAAACATATTTTATATTTGGATTTATATTTTTTATTTGTGTATGTAGTCACTCCGCTGGCCCATAAGCACGTTCTGGAGTGTTAGTGTATTATTTTTTTAATATACGTAACGTCATGATCGTTAAACAATGACGTTTGTGATTTTCAACTTTACATGAGAAAATGCCATTAGGCAACAATCCCGCTAATATACAATTAAAATAATGTACAAAAAGTTAAATAAATAAATAAATGAGAGCTGTTTGATTTTTTCGAGAAGTGTACTTTCACAAAAATTATAATTAAAGTTTATAATTTTTTTAAAAGAAATAAGAAAATTTAATTAAAAATTCGTATGATATGCTTTCGTTTTCTTTATTTATAAAAATAAATAAATTAATTAAATTTGAAACTTGTAAAGAATTTAAACAAAAAAAAATTATACATATACTTATACGTGTAAAAAATGGTATTAACAAATTGTTATTAAAAACAAATAATGAAAATTAGTTTAAAGTAAGTATATATAAGATAATAACCTAATATCTGGTACACAAAAATATTTGATACATTAATTTCAGAAAAAAGATAGAATAAAAATAATACACATAAAAAACAGAGAAAAAATTGTATGAAAAAGAATGTTTCATTGCGACATTAATAATTAGTTTTAAACGGTGCATTTAAGAACGTTTAAAATGGATAATTGTCGTATTAAAAATGTATATGTGGATATATATAGATGTAGATATGATATATAATGTGTATTTAATCGCTTAGTTAGTTCAATAATGATTCATTCCAAACTTCTCCAATACTGACACATACTACATTCAAACGTCAATCAGAAAATTAATTACCTTCCGAAATTCTTCGGCTTTAATGACGAACAAACATTATATTAGAGGATGACATGGCCAATAATAATGGAGTGACGTCAAAGAGGCACACTTCCGGCGGTGACAAAACATACCTTTAGTTTTATCTTTATCTGAGGAACAACCCGCTTTGCCATCATTAAAACTGTGTTTTGCGACAAGATTAACATTTATAATGACCGCGTGATATCACGAGATTATGGCGGTTTATTTTTAGTCTAACAGTGGAAATCTAGGATAGTGGCAGAGTTCACCCACGCGGTGATCCACAGCTAAAATGAGTCTTTAAGTTTCAAAAACAATTTTGCTTCCAGAGCCTGTATAAGAGTTTTAAAAATATAAGAGAAATGTTTAACCAGGTGAGGTGGGATGCCTGCTACTAATAAAAGTTTTTAAAATACATTGTTAATGTTAATTTATTGTCTTTTTTTCCACAGATAACTTCATGTGTGTAATTAATCTCTAATTCATAAACCTTAATTTGCATTATCTCCAATACCCCTTTCAATAACTGAACAACTGTCAATAACTATCGTCTTTCTTAATTGTATTTCCGATTAGTTTTAAATATATTTTATTTTAATCAAATTAATTTGATTTGATAAAAACATATCGACGCTGGAAAGGAAAAAGTTACCAAGCTACATGTAAGAACTTTACAAAAGAGCGTTTTTTTTATACTAAAGAATCCCGTTAATTTTAATTTAAATTATGTAGGAATTACGCCAAAATAATACGAATGTATAAGAATTTTTTACATGTCGTTTGGTAACTTTTTCCTTTCCGGCGTCGATATTATGAATATAACACTTATTGTTTTATGAACTTTGTAGATTTACTTATTAGTTTGAAACCCAGTGTTCAATAAATTGATCGTTTAATTATTTCTAAAATATGAAATTCCACAATTTTCATAATCTTTATCATAATTATTATTACACATTAGTGTACAATTGAAAATATTTTTAAATAATATTTACAATCAACAGTTAAAATGTTTCAGCACAAAGTAAATGATTTAATCATTAATAATTAAATATTTTTTTAAATAAATTCACATGTTAAAGCTCTGCATGCCCATTAAAGAACAACTGTAATTTGAAAACAAAGAACAATTATTTTTGATCAGTCTGTTTTCGTTTGCTTTTAGCTATAAGCCCGTTAAAGTATACATATTTTCGTAATTGAACTTTTAATAGTAATAACATAAAAATAAAAAATACCAAATGATTCCTTAAAAACTAAGCATAAAATCAAACACTGATTTTATTTAATCAAACGCAATTATCTAGACCTTTATAAATTCGATAATGATTTTTAAAATTCGTCAATGAACTCCCTTGAAATCATTTAAATAATAGCGATTTCTTCACAATATTTAGGTATCTTTATATTCTTACTAGTTATTTCATTTCATTTCATTTATTTATTCAGATATTTAGAACATTACAGAAAAAAAGACTCAATTCATTCTAAATACAATAAAAGATCACAAATTACAGTAGATAGTTGTGTTATTAAAATAATATAACACAATGTAAAAAGAAACATTAAAAGTTAGAAAGTGCTTTCCTAAAGGAAGACCCACTGTCGTGAAATATGTCGACATCCGAGGCGATGTGATTAAGTGGCAAGATTGCTCTACCAACCGGCATAGCCATTGGCAGGTTGGTTCTGCATCGTGGTAGGTAAAACAATCGATGCTGTCTTTGTCGAAGATAGTTATCAGGTACGAACAGACCTACATCCATCAGAATTTCTGAGTTTTGTATGCGACCACCATCGCCTTATATGTAGGAATATGTATTCGAATGTATTAAATGCTGTATTTTATTTCTTACTTTACATATTTTATCTATGTACCATACTTGTAAAAGCCCTACAGGCGTTTATGTGAAATAAATCAATAAATATAGGAATCACGCCCAAATAATAGGTACTCGTATACTCGTATACATAACATTAATTAGCTCTTCTGTAAAGCTGCTATATGTTGCTAAAGAACTTTTCCTTTCCACTGTCTATATGTTATTTCACCGAAGTGTAAACAACATATTTTTTCATAGCGTTAAACATGTCGAATTTCGTGCCAAAAAAAGAGTATTTTCGGGGAATTAAACTGAAATCTGTAACTGACGCACATATAATTGCTGTGGCGACTTACGCCTTGCGGCGACCATGCCCTGTCGGAACATCACCGAACATCATCATCATCATAATTATCTCCGCTCCACCATGATCAGCTAGGTGTAGTGTATTTTCATTAAAGTAAATATTTTTAAGTAAACAAATTAATAACTATCGCTTTGAAGTATATTTTAACCTTGTACATTACAAGCAAGGTATTGAATAATGCAACTACATATAAAAAATTAAAAAAAAGGTGTAGTGTATTATAAGCTCCACGAACCTAAGGAAACCATCACGGTAGATCGCTATCGCCTTCAATTGATGCATTTGGACGAAATGCGAGGAGCGAAACGACAAAGTAATTTACTAGACATTCCTTCCGATTACCATTTATTCCTTTATTCATTTATGTGTAAGTACTATTTTTAAGTAAGTGTGTTAGTATTTAATATTAAGTACACATACATATTAATATATAACATATTTACAACTTGATACCATTTATAACTAGATATTTACATAAAATTTTGAATACATGTTTACTGGGTGGGGATAGGAGAGTAAGGATATGAATATGGAATGGGACCTTGATATTGGAGAGGTCGGATGGGAACTTAGGATAACAATCATTTATGGGGCATAAAAGAAAACATGGCTTTAATCTTTCTCCTCAAGCTGATATTAGCACTTGGCAGAGTGCCAGACATGAATTCTGAACAGGTAAGAACCATTACAGCATAGTTCAATGCGCATTCTGCATATGGAGGATGTCTCAAACTTGTTCAGAATCACTTTGGAAAACCAAGGCTTTTTCGTTACATTTGGTTTCAGCTGGAAAAGAGGTCTTCCCTTGGCTTAGGAGGAAGCTACCCAATATTCTCGAAGTTGCTTCTCCTAAATTATAACGAGGAGATCACCCACTGGTAGTTAATTACTGTATGTAGGATCCCCGGAATGGACTGCCTCCTTTGCTAACGTGTCAACTTTTTCGTTCCTGGAAATACCACAATGGCTAGGAATCCAAGACATATCAATGCTTTTATTAGATGCCTCTGATAAAGAAAGAAGAAATCGAGTTTCTCCGCAGAGCTTGTCCTCGGGATAAGAGGATGAAGGAGATTTTATTTTTTGTAAGGCACTCAGAGAATCCGATAGGATATGTTTATTAACATCAACCTAACGTAAAAAATGTTGCCAAAAAACTGAAATCACATTGGCACTTTTTGACCCAAGGCACAGAATTATAACACATAATTGTGCATCCAGAAACCAGAAACCAATCTTTATTCAAAATTTCTAAATATTCCACTTTTTTTCAAAACTCATTTGTAAATAGAACCTGCAATATGTGGAATCAGAAATTAAATTGTATTGATATTAAAAGCATATCTTTACTTTAATAAAAATTAAATTACCAAAAAAAATCAAGTTATGATGTTGCACCTTGAATCCGCAGCCTATTTTATGCAGGTTATGTGCAGTTCTATAGGTAGGCACATAATAAATGAACACTGTATGGTCAACTATAGTTGTATTATATATTATAATGTGCAACTGTGTGACCAATATTCAAAAGTAGATATATTTTTAATGATTTGTATTACATTTACATTTTTATAATATTATAAGTTTTGTATGATTAGTTATTTTACGTTATGTATAATTTTTATGTGACAACATTTACAGTAAAAATATTATATAGAAGCCTCTAATTAGACTTTATGATATGCATTTAAAGTATAATTGTACCTTATAAATTTATAAATGTCTGTTGGCTTTCCAATGAAATAAAATAAAATAAAAATAAAAATATTGTACACAAAGCATTTTGATAGAAAAGTAGAAACGCTTCCAGATCCCTGAGACTTTCTGATTCATTAAACATTTTCACACCTTTATAGTGAGTAACGTTTTGTAAATGAGGATTTTTATATAAAGCATTGTGTATGTAAATACGTAATAAAGAATTTGAATAGAGAGCAGATAATTTTGTGTATCTTTGAACTAAAATAGGATGCTGAACTTCTTAATCCACAAGAATTTAACTTGTAAATAAGTCAATGAATATAATTATATAAATGAAGTTAATTTATAAGAACAAAATGGCGTTCTACTTCCAATAATAAACAGATTTCGGTGTCGGGAATTTTCGCCAATTAATCTGCCTTGTAAACATTCCAATCTTGAAGCTTATAGCTATAAATAATGTATTTAATATAATCTAATTTGTTTGCAATCACACGCCTCGGGGATCTTAATAGAGACATTGGATAAATATCACAAAATACACTGAGCCACCTCAAAACAATTATTCATGAATTGATGGATACTATACAGAACAATAAATTATCCTGAAATAAATAGATCTATCCTAGAACGGGTGGTAATATCTTAATTCCCAAATAAAAACATCTACAGAACAACATTATTATACTTACAGAGGAATATTTTTATTTAATGAAATGAACAAAGATAATAATAAGTACAGTCACGAATACAATACATTTAAGAAAGAAGTGAAAAGTTACATTTATAATACTTCTTTATGTAGCACTGATTGAAAACACCGTTTATAATATTTTCTTGTCATTTATATATGTTATTCTCAAAATATTAATAAATAAAAATAAAATAAACAAACTATTGTAAGACGTCACTCCCCAAAAGAACTGTTTATTTCTTTTACGTAATGGGAAACGTTAATGTAAATATATGTATTTAATTAATGTAAAATTGTATTTCGTAGTGATATTATATTTTTATTTGTTGTCTGAATAAAAATATATTTTTATACATAGTGTAATATACTATGTAATAATCAGACACGTTATTATTTTTATCACAGTAGGATAAATTACCTAGAAAGTAAGATTATTTATGTAAAAATCACTTCAAGGGCGCTGTACAATAAATTAATATCCCCGCACGTCTTGCAGCTACAGAGCTCATGGAAGATTGGGCTTCTAGTTCCTTGTTTCCAATTATGATATCTTTCAATTATAACAGATAGAACCTAGATTACATTACATCTTACAGCCACAGAGCAAATGGACAATACGTAATCTAGCCCCCATTAACATTATGTTTTAATTTGAAAATGAAGTTTAGTGTTTGAATTATATTTAAAAAAAAATTAAACACATTTTTAAAAATATAAGTTAATTTATAACAAGTCTGGCAAGTTCTAAGCTCATGGACTGTTGAAATTTTAGGCCTCATTTACATAATTTAAGTATTTTATGGTTGATAACCTTTACATATTGAAGCAAGATTACCAATCGTCTTGCAGCTATAAAGCTCATGAACGAGTAGAATTATAGAAACATAAAATTATATCAATAAATTTGTTAAAAAAAAAAAACAGATTAGATAGTTTGTCAAATTTTCATGCTAAAAAGTAAACAATAAAAAATAGGGCACTGCTTCAATATTACGGCTTACAAAATAATGAAAGATATCCTAAGGGTTGGCTTTGGAGTTTTAAGGTTTCATGGTTACCGACGGACATATGGCTAACAGGCTGCTCGCTGATTCTTGGAAGACGGTAGATGCACATATAGGCCATTACCGAGGAATTGTACGTATTGTTCCAATGACTTGGTGTCCATTTTGGTCAGAATTGTTTCGTTTTATGACAGGTGCGCAATATTCCCGCTCAATTCACCTTTTTTCGTAAATATTAGACAAATGCATTTTCGAAAGTGGTATAAGGATTGATTTATCATTTTGTTTTATTCCGATACACAATTAAATAAGGGAGAAGAAAGCAAATCACGATATATCACGTAAGCTTCATGTAATCATATTTTCCTAGCTCACATATATTTCCGTGAGACTCATTTCCCTGGCAACGTCACGATATTTCTGAAATTAAAGGGCTGAAACCATTATTGACGCTTTAAATTTATATTTACAAAGCTAAACATATGGAAGAATTGAAGAAATACAGATATTCAAACATTGACACAATGGTGAGTACACGGTGTGTAAAGTGGTCATTTTTACCAGCCAATCTGCCATCTATTCTGCTCTCTGAGAGGCATTCTGGATATTGGCACTCTCAAAAGTGTGTGTTTTGTTCTGCTTCAATCCCCTGCAACCTATGGAATAGTTGGCTGGGGAAGTTGTGCGGTATCCATCTTAAAGCCTCTTAAAATTTCACAGAAATTATTATTCAGAATTTTATTCCGGCCTCCTTCAACATACCCGTCAGAACAGTTGTTCCAATACGTAAAGGTGCTGGATATGAGGCAACTGTACCTAACATAAACACTTACACACTTCTGGTCGAATAATAAGGAGAGATTTCAGCAAAATTCTGGTAAGAGGTTTTCCAAGAGCACGAATTATGTCATACCTGAACTCGTTCGACTTTTGCTCGAAAACATCACTTCTTTATCGCACTGAGAGTGTTTAATATATTGAAAGAGCGTATTAAGCTCTCAAAGACTAACACCGTTTTTAAGAGAGAAATTCAGAACTGGATTTTTCTAGTGGTAGGGATTTAAGTGGGAAACTCCTTCCAAATGTTTGAGTTTGCCGTTGACCGTATTGAAATGCCATTAATTTATTTTTCAAAATAATTATTATGTTTCTGATCATAGCATCAAAATTATAAAAATCATGATTTAAAACGTCTGCTTGCACTTGTATATAACATAAAAATTATTCCTTTTTAAACTAGTAAACAACGTCGTAGACTACCCTTTACTCACAAGTTCTTCAGAATATCTTGTATCCAACAGAAAGAGACTCCATGCTACATTTAATTTGCCAGTACCTAGGACTAACTCAAGAAAAAACTACCTTTTCTTTAGAGCATGTCATTATTATAATACTGTTCTCTCCGGTCACGCAGACATTTTTCATCTATCCTGTATGAAATATAGAAGATTCCTTATAGACAGTACACCCGCTTAATTATACGATAGCAGTAATTATTTATGTACTCGTATGTTCATAGTTATATTTTGTACCTTTTACATTATTTTTATTTATTATTTTTATTTTCTTATTCTTTAAATTTAAATTTATATTGTTTCTATTTACTTTATTTTTATTACTGTGTATAAATATATGTATTTTTATTTGATTTGCAACTTCTATGTGCCTAACATTTCTTAATTGTTAAATTGATAATGTACTTAATCAATAGCTTACACCACTATGGAAAATTTATATTGACTGTTTTCACGATTTTCGCTTATATATATTCTTATTTTCTGTATACAATATATGTAAAAACTGTTATTTTTTTTCGCAAATAAAAATAAATAAATAAAAATTTGTTTAGTCTCTCTGACGATATCGGTCACGATGAAACCCGGTCACTCGTAAAAATTATAACTAAAAAAGAAATAAAGCTGTATACGTATTTTTATTATTATAATTAAAAAGCAGTTCCACCAAAAAATTTTATTAGAAAAACTCACACTTTTTGAAATAAAAATAAACGTAAAGCCTTTAATTTGCTTTATCATATCTGAAGAGCATTTAGGTGTCCATTATAATGACATGTGGAAGTAATAATTAATCTTAGTTTCGGAATGCTACGCAACAACTGAAAACGAACTTAGTCTTTATAAATGTCAAAAGCAATGATAAACCTTCGTCTGAATAAATATTGTGTTAAAGAAAGAAGCGAAAATATCCGGAAGAGGAAAGAAATTTCATTAAAACATCCCTTTTATCGGGCGAATAAATAATCACGGTCATAAATTTCGCCCCTGGGTACATTAGCACCGATCACGAATTTTTTTATCGTTGTGGTAAAAGTAATATTAAAAGTGATCTATATCGAGTTTAACATAAAAAAATTTCAATACTGCAATTGCACGTAGTTACACAGAAAGCAGCCAGCCATAGGACATGAAACTGAGATAATAGCACATTTGTGAAAAGGGTGAATAATCGAATCTGCACAACAGTTGGAATGTTTTCGACTTTTGACAAAAGATAAACAATGAATACATTAGTTTTTAAATGTTGTAAACAAGAATCTAATTACGTATTTGACCAGTTTTTATGATTTTTAAAATACCATAAGATTATTCTCGTACTGTGGGTGTTTTCTGCAAATTGAGAAATGCCGATTTTGTGATCGACACTATTTTCAGAAGGTGATTATTACAGCTTTTTGCACGAAAGCGACCTGGCAGTTTTTAGCAAAACATAAAATAGACCTTACTGCATCCGATTACGCCAAAATATCATTTTTCAAAATTGTGGACTGGCTGCTTTCTGCATAACTACGTTCAATTTATTAAGTTAGTTTATGAGGATTTATTTAATTGACTTAGTCTTTTCAAATCGTTAATGAACTTTGCTTACGAGTTTTCGAATAAAATATTCTGGTATGCCTTACGAAATTTGAATGTTTACTTGGATCACCGACAATCATTTGCACATTAACGTACTAATTCAATAATATATTATGAATCTACATAAAAAATTACGATTGAAAAAAATACGTTAAATAATAGAATTTATTAATATATTACAACAGAGATGAAGAACATTTAAGAGAAGGCAATAGAAGTCTAGGCATCTACAGGGCGTATGACCTGTCATTGGCTGGTTTAAGTGGCCACTTTACACTCTGTGTAACATTCACCATTCACCATCCACCAGTCCTTGTCTATGAAAATTTGGACCAACTCAAAATATTGTTGATAAATCCACCCGGTCCATAAAGAAGTATAGAAATTGAAAAAATAAAGTTTTCAGGCGTTGCCTAGTATGTAGGTGAAATAATTAATTTAGATGAATTTCACCAGCATAAATAAAAGTTTCAGCTCTTTAACTTCACAAACATCAACAGATGAAATAATTGAAGGAATATAGATGTTCAAATATTGGCAGAATGGTGAATGTGTAAAGTGTGTAAAGTGGCCACTTAAACCAGCCAATGACAGGTCATAAGCCCTGTAGATGCATAGAATTAAATATTGCCTTCTCTTAAATGTTCTTCATCTCTGTTGTAATATGTTAATGTTAACAGCTCTCCAGGGAGTTGAATCCAGTCCTTGTCTACGAAAATTTGGACAAACTCAAAATATTGTTTTAACAATTTAGATTAGAACTAATATTTTACCGTCGTTTGTGACCATTTAAATCGGCTGTCGTATTTTTCACGAATATTGTCAAGGCCAATCTTGTCGCGTTTATGTGGAGGCGTACTTTTTAGCAGTTGTATTTTTAAAAATTATGATTGATAACGTTTTTCCACAGTAAAATTCATTTTTCTAAATCCATTTTACATATTTTTATCGATATTCGTAGTATGTGATATTTACCTACTCAACAATTTTAACACTTTTTATGGTCCATTAAAATCTTTAATAAATATTTCTTTTGATCGTAACAAAAAGTTTTTATATGATTCATTCGAATATACGTGCTTACACAAGCAAAAATTGTTCACTGGCAGGCATTATTAACACAGGCTTATTAAACAATCGAATGCACTGTTTTGAGTCTTTTTTTTCTGAATAGTAGTCTCATCTTATTTCTATCGTTGGTGTCGTGTTTATAGCATTGTTTTTCACACAATATTGTATTAAATATAACATATTCAATTTAATGGTTAATTATTTTTGTAACCTTTCTAGCCAAAGAACAATCAAGAACCAGTCGAAAACTGTTAAAATACATTTTTACAGAGGAAAAGCATGTGAGTAGTTTGAAATTTATTTAATATCAACATAAGATCTCCGCCTGGAGACATTCTTGTGCAACAAACATTAAATATGTACAACATGTTCAAAATACACTTGTCATATTGATTGCATCAATTTATGTATACAATCAGAGACATAGATCTTCATTCATGTATAAAGAATGAAATGTTTTACTAGTTAAGGATATTTTATGGGGCAAAATTATTATCCAACAGATGTTCAGCTCAATGAATAAAAATAAATAAGAACACAGTTATCTAACAAGATTTATATCAGTCGATGGTGTAGTTGTATAAAAATTTAAATAAATATGGACAACGCACGTTGGATTACATTGTTCCAAAAATAATTAATAATTGGTCACTTGACTTGAAAACATGTCCGAATAAAAGTATAATAATGTTTTAATTACGTCAGTGTTTAGTGAACAGAACGTTTTCATACTATTTTATTATTTACGTCAAACATTCATTTAATAAGCTGAATATTTTTATCTCCCATTAAATAAAATATATTAATATTATTTTCTTTTTTACCTTTTCTTTTGTTTCTTTTATATCTTATTTGAATATTTAAGATGTTAATTTTTATAGGTACCCACTTTTGATTTTAATTTTTGTTTTTTAGATATAAAATTAAAATTTTCGATTTATTTTGTTCTATTATGTATATTTTCTTCGATCAATCTTCTTAATCCTATTTTTAATACTAAAACAGCTAAAATATATATATATATATGTTTATTAAAATTATGACTGTACTTTTTAACTTTTATTTTAATCTTACTCAAATCTAATGTCTGAGTGACCCCGGTGACAAATTTTTATTTAATAGTTAATTGGGACAAAATTTATGTTTTAATACTTTATGTTTTTCTGTTTATAATGTATTATTATTGCAATAATGTATGTATTTTTTTTAAATAAAGAGATTATACAAAAAAAAACTCACCATCATCATTACTCCCTTATCTGCCCCTTATGATGTAAAGGCCACTACATTATTGCACCAATTACAGCGTACGAGTAATTATTTACTACGTTTATGTAAGATGATCAGTTTCACGCCAAAATTCAGTCTAAAAGTAGTTAAGAAAATATTTTTTTAAAAAGAATACTTATTATTAAAAAAATATAGGTGTGTCATTTTTTTCTAAAGTTGAATCCGGGACTTTTTTAGTTTGCTAAGTTAAAAATAATTAGTTCATAAATAAAAAAGTAAAATAACATTTTAGCAAACGAAAAAGTAAAACCCGTAACCACCATTTTGTAATATGACATCCGGCCAGCCCTTACTCAGTTCCGGTATACCAGGAAGCTTTCGAGAAGGGATGCAAATATAGATAGATACCTTTTATTATAGAAGAGAATATATTTTCATGTAACGAGCTTCAAAACCTGAAAAGCTTTTCTTTTCAGGAAATAAGATGTGTTCTTATAAGTAAAATTGGATGAAAATAGCTTATTCGAAGCCTCGAGAAATTTTGATAGAATTTTGAAGTACGATTTTTAAACAAAGAAATGCGTAATATTAAAAAAACACATAGATAACATAATAAAAAGTAACATAATGTTTATTATTAGTTATAATTTATAGTTTCTTCGATTTAATAAGACGCATCCCTTGCTTAAAAACTGGAGAGAGAAAAGATTATACACATTACAACAGAGATCATTTTTTTTTGAGCCATTGGCTAGTTTAGGTAGCCAGTGTTTATTATTCTGCTTATGTTTGAACATTTACGTTTCCTCAACTACTCGTAAATTGTATTTCTTTTCTTTCCTATTTTCATTACACTCTTATCTTTTGAATCTTTGTTATTTCAAATATAAACTATTCAAATAATTTTAACCTTACTAGGACGAAGTCGAGGTTGATGAAAAATGCAGTTCTCTCTATAAAAATAGAACCAGAAATTAAGACAAGTAATTTTGTATTGTATTTGTATTTGTGTATAACCTATTCAGGTAAAAAAAATCTTCGAATACTAAAATTATCGAGTGAAGATAAATCCGCCTCGGAGTTTAATGGTTGGTACGTTCGTGTTTGAGGTTCTAGGTTCGATTTTCGGTAAGGTGGATGTGAAATTCTTAATCGAACTTTTGCCCAAGGGGACAAAATATCGCCAAAACTCTTTACGCTAACCTTAGAGGATGTATTTAAAACCCTAAATTGGGAAAATAAAGGTGTAAAGATCGATGGCATGTACTTGAGTCACCTCAGATTCGCAGATGATATAGACGTCATAAGTAAAGACATAAATGAACTAGGCGAAACGATTATGGAACTACATGAGGCTTTAAAAAGAATTGGTTTGGAAATGAATATTCATAAAACAAAGATTATGAGTCCAACAGGATGAGACATTGTCGTTAATGATAATAAAATCGAAGTTGTTGACGAATACAATTATCTAGGACACAAAGTCAAACTTGGTAAAGATAATCAGATAGTGGAGTTACCAAGAAGAATAGAGCTAAGTTGGGCTGCTTTCGGCAAATTTAAATATATTTTTTTAAATAAACAAGTCCCCATATGCCTAAAAAGACAAGTAAATAAATCGTGCATATTGCCGGTGACAACATATGGACTAGAAACCATGTCTATAACACAAAAAAGTAGCCAGAAATTAAAATGCACGCAACGATCCATGAAAAGACAGATACTCGGTGTTTGTCTAAGAGACAGATTAAGAAATGAAGAAATAAGGCGCCAAACCGGAGTCGTGGATACCATGGATCGTGCAGCGAAATTGAAATGGCAGTGGGCAAGACACTTGGCGAGACAAAATGATGGCAAGTGTACACCCAGAATAATAAAGTGGAGACCATGGGCAAACAAAAGAAGTGTTGGAAGGCCACAGAAAAGATGGGACGACGACATTGCCTCTATTGCCGGTAAAACGTGGATGATGAAAGCGGGTGATAGGAAGGAATGGAGACGTTTGGAAGAGGCCTTTATCCAGCAGTGGAGAATAAGGCTGCAGAAGAAGAAGAAGGGCGTGAAATGTTGAAATTAAAGGTGGTTCTATACTTTTTTATTGTTTCTGAAGTGAACTACTAATAACCTTACCTTTCATGTAGCAAAAATAGTACGGATGCGCTACAAATAGAGTAGTAATGCAGTGCCCTATTCACTACTGGGTGCTGATTAAAAAAAATAATGAAAAAGTTATTTGCATTTTTAATAATATAAATGGACAATGTTCGTAAATAAATATGATTGTGCATAGAGTTCGCTATGTATCTTCATTGTAATAAATGATATTTTTTCAACGGATATTTATGTAAAAGACGAGAATCACAAATAAATTAAATGAAAAAAATAAAATAGTAATAGATTTTCCGAAAAGTCTTCCCCATATAAAGAAATAAACTGACGAAAGGTGAGGAGTATCATACTCTCTGAGAGCTTTCGAAAGCTGTGAATCCTCTTGAGGGCAAAAGTAATTGTGGGCGGTGTCTGTTTCCAGAGATACGAGAGATATGGAGTCTATCACTAGTGGGAAAAGCGACATATAAGAAATATATCAGTGGTAAAGAAGACATATAAAGAGCCGTATCGGGCTGTTTTGAAACCCGGAGATGAGAAGAGGGATGTTTGACTACCCCTTTCGTGTAGGTATTTTATAGTTCTTGACCTAAATTTTCTCAATATCGGATATCGGTTGCCAACTCGAGTTGCTTGGCCGGGCATTGCCGTATTGGACTTTGATAAGTGCAAAACGAAGTGAAACGGAATAAAAAACCTATATAAAAAACTGCATATGTGATCTGCATTATCGAAACCCATTTGCATGTAAAATATTTTTTTTTTTTGTAAGTATTGTACGTAAATAATCTTTATATATATAATTCTTCTGTACGTATGATGTCACTGAACTCCTACTAAACGGCTTAACATATTTAATTGCGGTTTTCAGCGAAATATAGATCTTTGCACTGCGCGTGTTCATAGATATTAAAATATGCAATCGAATCTGAACAAAAAAAAAAAGAAGCATAAAGTTTTTTTCACCGACCTATCACGGTTGCATTCGACGAGATGCATATAAAAAATGGAAGGCTGTTGTTTTTTGTGTTTAAAAACAACATTCGCTTTTTATGGATCCTAATCACAAGGAAAGATCCTTACATTTCTTATAATTTCTTCCCATTTATTTCTTTTTACGGGATTTTTGGTAATACTAAAATAATATTAACTGGCATTAAATACATTTTTAAAAATCGCATTCATGAATAAAGTGCACCCCTGTTGGTGAGAATAGCCGAGTTTGACACTTGCAAAAAGAATTATATATTTGAAAATAAATTATTTTATGTTTTGGAATTTGACCATAAACAAGTTAGGTACCTACTGAAATCCAATATTTGAACATTAATAATTTTTAGTTTTGGAATACAATCATAAACAAGTACAAAGGTACCTACTTATCAATGATAAGTATTTTTCCAAGGTTAAAGCAGGCAAGCCAACGTTCAGGCAGGACAACGTCCATTGGGTCCGGTAGTATTATATATATTTTACAAATTTCTCGAGGGTTTTACAGTAAAATTCTTTAGCTTCTGATAAAAACATTTTTAATAATAAAGGTATTGTTATCATAAATTTATTGTATTTATACAAAATAATGCGACCAAGAACCGGCGACAGAAATCCAGGCGGGCCGCAAGCAAGATTAAGAGGGTGGCGGGGCATACATAGACCAGACTGGCGATATGCAGAGAGCTGTGGAAGTCAGGAAGGAAGGCCTATGTTCAAGGGATCACCGTTATAGGAAAAAACCTTATACGAGTGTACGTTATAGGGTAGTTTACTGTACTTTGCTTTTAAGGCGCCTTATTGACAATCATAAGGTTAACCGGGATGGCATAATCAAAACTTGATAAAAAAGAGCCACAACAATATGCTTATTTAAACTAATTTAAATGACATTATATATACTCTTGTATTTACCTAATAGCACATTTTAAAACGGTAATTCAGCAAAAATAATTAATATCAATTAATTAAAAATAATTTTTAATTCTTTATTCTTACAGTTTTTGTATAAATATATTTTATTTAATAGTATCAAAGATGTCGCGAAGGCGATCAAACAGGACACTGGTTATTCTAAATTTGTAGATTAAAAAATCTTCTTTTTACTTCCATAGCAAATAATAATGAAATTCCAAAAATATTTTTTTACTAACAAACTTGTTTGTTTCAGATACTGATAACGTTTTTCATGGTTGTGCCGTTAGCAAGAAAGATACGTAGCGAGGAAACGCAGTCACGCTTTTCTTCATACAAAGGTATTCCCTTATGTTCTCCCTTGATTATGGCACCAGAGCAATGATTTTTTTGGTAAACTATAGATATTTACCATTGGCGTGTTTTTATCATTTTACTTTTTTTAAAATTGTTTCTTATGGGAGCTAGAACCATCCAAAAAAAAGCGCACAGTTTTATCTACCCTCTTCAGACGTAAGGTACAAAAACTAGGATAAATAATTTTTGAAAACAGAAATGGTATTGACATAGAAAATTGCATTATAATACTTTGTCTTCAAAAAATAACTCAACTAAACTAAATAGGTATTGTATATCCTCTCAAAACTATAACAGTGGCATAATGCTGTAACTAATTTGTTTCGTTTATTCATTCGTACTGTATGAGAGGGAACGAGAGCGAAATATGGTTTTGATTGTGTTAGAATGAATAGATATATGGCAAACGAACGAACTTACGAAACGAAATTTTGACAGAATAAGCCTGTTGTAGCCTTTGGGCCGTGAAAAAAGAAGAATTCAACGATTTTTATGAACTTATTTTATAAAAATAAACAAAGCGAGGATTAGAATTGTTACATAGTGTGTACCCATAAGTTATTTATATTAAAGTTATCATACCTCTACGCAAACAGGGCACTAAATTCGGCGAACGTGCATTTGCGGTCGCAGGCCCTACGGCATGGAATGCTCTCCCAGCAGAAATCCAAAACTGTGAGAGTGAAGTGATGTTTCGGAAGAAACTTAAAACCCACTTGTTCTATAAATCATTTGAATAAATTCTTAGCATGTGGTGGAAAAGTAATATGAAAAAGTACATTATTTTTCTTAAATTAAAAAGTTAAAATTAAATTTATATCTTTATATAATCACTTTGTAAAGCGCGCTTGAGGTATTATATTACAAAAATGGCGCTGTATAAGTTATCCCTAATCTTATTATTATTATAAAGTGATAACTCAAACTAATAACAAAAGTCTTGTAAATGCTTGAGAATGACATATAATTATGTTTTCGAATATTTTTTCCGCCTGTGAAGAAATTTTGTAGATATCATATCTTCTTACGACCATTTCCATTCCCTTGCACTATTATCTAATTGAAAATGGTGATTCAAACCCCACTCTACCCCAATTTGATTCCTATTTTCGAATTGTCAGTTATTTACAACACGTTGAAAATGGCCACAAAATTAAAGCACTTGTGTCAAGTAAAATATATTTTTTAAAGCAATTGTTTTTTTTAATCTTGTTTTACCCCATCGAAAATTTAATAGATTAACTCGAATAAAGAATTGCTAAATATTTATTTTATTGATAATTTCATAGTTATTACCAATTAGATACATAAAAAAAAACCCGCGCAGAGGAATACATTTTTTCAGGTTACAAAAAATATGGCATAATATGACGAAAAACATAATTATCTATTATTGCTAAATAGTACATTACAATGTTCTGTGTATAATATATTTTCCAATGTTTTTCTTCTATAATTTTCAAAAATATTTCAATTTTGGTGACCTTTTTCAACGAGTTGTAAATAACTCACTATTAGAAAATAGATATCCTTTACTGACTTTTAAATGTTTTGGACTATGTCGTTTTTACTATGTTTCATACTATATATTTTGTTTTTACTTCATATTTTACTGGGTTTTTTAATATATTTTAACTGTGTATTTTACTACATTATTTTATGCGTTTTTTAACCGTGTATTTTACTATGTTTTACGCTGTATTTTCACTATGTTTTCTACCTCTATTTATATTTTCTATGTGTTGATAAGAGTTTTTATATATTTTTTGAAGAGGAACAGCATCAAAAGCAAAAAAACATAAATGGTATTGAAAATACTATGTACTATAATGAAAAAGTTCAGGCCAATGGGAAATTGGATATATTTTTTTTCTTATGCGATGTAAAAATTAGAGCCTTAAACTGTACGGAAAAGTTTCTTAAAAATATGAAAAAAAAAATACATTAATGAATAAAAATGAACTACTTTGAACGACGTCACTAGTTTACATGAATCAACCAATGATAAGAGAGTCATAAACGATTTCCAGTTTAATAAGTCAACGGACCAATTGGCAGAACTGCTAGAGAAGAAGTGGAAAAGAACTTGAGACAGAAAATCAAAACATTAAAAAATCATAGCGCTGATAACACGATACATAAAATTAAAAAAACAAAAATGGCTTTTTTTAATAGTCTTTTAACAAATTTAAAATCCACTAAACTTTCTCATTATAACATATTAAAATAAATCATGCCACAAATATAGAAACATTTATACGATCTTAGACATGTTCCATAAACGAAGAAAATTTCATTTATCGAAGAGTGATCTGGGCCTTATGCTGTAACTTATTCGTTTCGTCAATTCATTCGTATCGTATGAGAGCGAACGAGAGCGAAATATGATTTTGATTGCGTTAGAATGAGATGGACATATGACGAACGAATGAACTCATGAAACGAAATTGTGACAGAATAAGCCTGCTGATACTGATAGTGTGTCCTAGCTGCATGACCCAGAAAGTATGCGGTACAGTTACTAAACTCATTATAGAAAGTTCTCAGTCAGTCCGAAGCAAGTTTCCTGTTAGGAGAGACAATCCCAATAATAGCTGTCAGGTGAAGGATCAATATTATGTTTGTCCTATCGGGATTGTCTCTCTCGGAGGATAACCTCAGTCAGCTATACGCTCTGCACATCCCTGTCTGTTGATAATTAGCAGTAGCATTGTATATTCATAATTAATTTACGACAGCAATAGAAATAACTAATTATTGAAAGATTGAATAGTCTGCAGTCTGTTTCTCCAAACTTCCGTAGACAAGAACTGAATTCAACTTCCTGGGGAGCTTTTAACATTAACATATTACAACAGAGATGAAGAACATTTTAGAGAATAGTATGTAGTATGTAGGTGAAATAATTCAATTAGATGAACTTCACAACAAAGGTTTCAGCTCTTTGACTTCACAAACATCAACAGATGAAAAAATTGAAGGAATATAGATGTTCAAATACGGGCAGAATGGTGAATGTTACAGAGTGTGTAAGGTGGCCACTCAAACCAGCCAATGACAAGGTTATAAGCCCTGTAAATGTCTAAAATTCTATATTGTCTTCTCTAAAATGTTCTTTATCTCTGTTGTAATATGTTAAACGAATAGTCTGATTGAATTTTCAATCAAAATAATGAAATTGGAATAAATATAGATTTATAAACATAGGTAAGGTCCGATGTCTCGCAGAATACTCGCTGGCACAACGCGGGTTTAATCCGTGCACTTGACTATTTATTTGAGAGTATTAATTTATATATTTTACATAAAACTTTTGATTTTTTTCCTTTCTATATGAACACCTCACTGGGAAATATATATGCTGGGCTCACCTAGTATCCACCGAGTCGAGAGCACTCGACCTGGATTCTGGTTCTAATTTACACTCAGATCTATATCTTAATCCGCCCGGACACGGATAATTATTGTCATTAATTATCCGTGTCCGTAAATTAATGTATTGAATGTAAGGTTTTACAAAACTTATTACAGCGTATCAAAACAAAATTTTAAGATATCTTACTATTGCATTGATGCAGTGATATGTATTACTAAGTAATGTGGATAGTTAAAAATTTAACATGGCAATCGCATTTCACGTGCTAAGATTTCAAACCATAGCATGCTAATTACATTAATTAAAAATAGCAATAATCACGATCACCAGCCCTGCCCTGCCTTAGTTCCCTCCCCCTGACCCCCGGTATGTCAACATGGCCGTCCAACTAATTATACCGAAATTGCTGATTGCGTTCGCTGTGCAAACAGGATATTGGACTGCCTTGGTAGGGAAAGTTTCACGTCCTACAATCACTTACCTATTAAACTATAAATAGCGAAGGTGTCTGTCGTGTTCATAAATGCTGTCTGTCGGAATAAATTTGAATAATTTGCGTATAAATTATCGACCATTCGGGTGTTTTTTTAAGTGTTATAAAACTAAAAATTATTATGAAATTGAAATTTTAGGAGACAAATTGCAGATATGATGTACTTGTATAATATAAATCACAATAATGTTGATTCAGTGTTTTGTGTTGAAAATATGTCATTGTACGTTCGCCGTAGGCGTCTGAGATCACCTGATACCTTTTATCCAGCAATGTTAACAATAAATATGG
The DNA here is from genome assembly GCF_059751315.1 of Micrasema longulum. Taxonomy (NCBI): domain Eukaryota; kingdom Metazoa; phylum Arthropoda; class Insecta; order Trichoptera; family Brachycentridae; genus Micrasema; species Micrasema longulum. The sequence continues at coordinate 52,217 of NW_028278497.1, forward strand.
CACATTTTAATTATTTATCAAGAATGTTAAGACTCTATAACAAAAAAGGAAAAATAGTAAATTTGACATTTATCATGAAATAGCAGTTATAGAAAAAAGAAATGATAAGAAAAAAAGTATCGCTATGTTTCTGAAATCACTTGTCAAATCTTTATTTTTGTGTACGTAAATAATTTTTTGTTTCGTTTATTACTTTTTATATCTTCTCATATTTTCTTTTCTTTTTTACAAAAACAATTAGTCTTATATTAACCTCAATCTTTGTTTTAACTCAAATGCATTTAATTAAATTACACACTTATTTTTTTACAATTTATTTAAGATGGTGGAGTTCTACGAGTATAATTGATAATATATTATATGATAACAATGCTTACTCACACAAATAATTTTTTTTATGTATCCTTTTGGAAAAAGTTAGTATTTTTTGCAAAGAGTTTGTCTTTATTATTTTTAAATAATAAAAATACACGTCTATTCTTTTTAAAACGATATCCGAAAAATGTCCCCCGCGACTAGTAGTTTCTAATAAATTTCAATTTCTAGTAAATTCGATGTCATTTCCGAAATGGTGGGTGTTATATTGGCTTCTAATGCTTCATTAAGAGTTGATGGTTTGTTTTTATTGACCATGGACTTAACGAACTTCAATGAAAATAATCCAATAGCGTCAAATTACAGGATCGTGAAGGCCAATTAACAAGACTATTTCTGAGAATAGTGCTGTCGCCAAATTTGTCACTGAATAAATTCATGGTTATATTCTCATCATCACCATAAGCTCGACAGCCCTTGGTGGGCCTTGGCTGAATCCAGGAGTCTCCTCCACTCTTGCCAGTCTGCTGCCCTTCCTCTCCAGTTTCTCCCTTCCGACATTGCCGTATCTGCATTGATGCAGTCCATCCATCGCATTTCGGACCTTCTTGGACTGACTTCGTCGTCCTTGTGGCACAGAGAGAGTTAGGCGTTTTAAGACGTTAACGAAGAACTCTATAAGTTTGGCGAACTGAACGGAACGGATTTCCCACAATTTGCAAGCGATAATCAAGTGCAAGGCGATCCGTTATTTATTTGAGAATTGTTACAGAGCACAAATGCAAAAAAAAATGTCATCAATTTGACTCATCTATTATGACAAAAAAACACACCCGTTATCTTCATAGAGCATTATAATAACCCTTTTATCGCATGTGTAGACTTTTTAAAAAGTAATAACTACAAAAAGCATGAATGCACTCTCAAGGAGTCAAATTGTTGGAAAAATAATAATGAAAGAAATAAACATTTGAATTAAGCATGTAAGCGCGGGTAAAATCAAAATAATATACTATTACGAATGACATGCGAACAATAAATAAAAATCCACTTAATCTGTCCATCTCTAAACGGCTTGTCCTTGCGAAGTGGACTCATTAATTACATTTATTGAAGATTTTCTAAAGTTCATCTTTGAAGACATATTGATAAGTGCTAATTTAAATAGTGCTATGGTTATAAAAAATCACCACTAGCCCAAAAGTGCAAACTTAATTGAATTAAAATTAAGCTGTTGCTTAGATTTATTGTTCCGATGTAGGTAAATTCCAGTGCATTCTATGCATATTTTGATTTATATGTTCAGCTACCAACAGAGGCTATATTAAGCAGTGAAATAGGCTGTATCATGCTCCTGCCTTGCTTGCTTATTTTTCGAAACAATAGCCATGTTCATCTACCCCAATTTTGTGGGTCCCTGCAGTACCAGAGTTCTCCTGATTTAATATTACTCCTCCAATAATAAATCTCTGCATATAATTTACGCCTTAAATTACAGTATACAGAAAAATCCTTTTCAGCTCATTGTCGCAATGCTGAGTTACATAATTTTTTTAATACATTTTAATTCTGTTTTGGGATTTGCAGTTAGTATTTCTTCAGATCTGTTTTGATGTAATCTGTGGACAATTTCTTTGTACATAATTTGTTTTGTATTTCAGTAAATCCTTTACTAGTGATCTGTTAAGTAAATATCCCAAATTAAAATAAACGTTATATGAACAAGTTTATAATGTAAAATATGAAATGTAATAAACGACGAAATGAAAAATTATTTAAATAGAAAAATACCGGACGGATGGAACATAAAGTGAAAAATACCCTTTTTTCAAATTGTTGGTTCCACATTTTACTTTAGAACAAGATGAAAGATGGTATTATGCAAATACCTTGATTGATTTATGGAAAAAAGTGAGAATATTAAACATTTGCGACATAAAAATGCTCGCCCTCGTACTTGTGGGGCAGATATGAAAAATGATAAAAATATATTAATACGTATTTTACGGGACGTAAATCAAATCATTATAAGAAAATTCAAAGTGTAATAAATATAAAATACTTTGAGAAGCGTTGAATGAGGAAGTTTAGTGGTTTTTAAAAATAATTCATTTAAAATTACTCCGCCTATGACGTCACAAGTTCTAGTAGGAGAGTTCTGCTGATTGGTGAGTTGGCTTCCCATAAGCATCTATCATTAGTTTATTCTTAAGAATTTGAGATTTAGTGCAAAGTAGTTAATTTTTATTTTAATCTTATTTTTTTCTGTGGGTTTTCGAGAAACTTTGCCGTACCTACTGGTTGTTTAAGTAAAGCTGGCGCGTTCGCAAAACTCACACAGGCGCATTTCAAATCTACAGGATGCTCATTTAAAAAAAGGTTTTATTAAATTTCAACCAAATGTTCTATCTTTATTGTTTATCAATAAGTGTGTAAACATATTTTGTCAAATATAATGTGTACTGTGCATTTTAATTACAGTCTGTTAATTATTATTATAATTAAAACAAAATATTAAATAAAAACATGATTGTTTAAAAATTAAATAAGATATTTTTTTAATGTGATTGTTTTTTTTCACTCTAATTCAAAAGTGATTTTAAAAAAACATTTAATATAATATCAAGATTTTTTAAATCAATATTCTGTACATTAAAAATGATTTTGTGTAAGTTTTGCGAAAGCGCCAGCACTAGATAATCGACTTATACATGATTTGAATTTATAAAAATATATATTTATAAACCAGTGTTTTTAAAATACATTTGGTTATATTTTTACTATTAAAAATCGCAGCGAAATTCAGACGAACCCAGAAGCATCCTGTGTATACTTTATTACCATATCATTAGCAACTAACAAAGCAATAGTTGTCTATGTCACGCATATAATCAGGTCTGAGCGCGAGAGAGACAGAGCTTATTTTCATAATGCGTATGCCGTGCGATGTCATACCATGGCCTATTCACAGATACTACACAATGCGTTTGTGTAAGGATTGCAAACGCGCCAGATTTAAAAAAATCCACCAGTACAACGTAATTCTCTGACTTTTTACGATATAATTCTTGATTTCGAATTGAAATAAAAAAGTTTTGTTTTTAGTAGCAGTCGTAAGATTTCACAGACATTGAGATACGTCATCATCATATTTTTTCGCATCCAGTGGTCCATAGGACACTGCATTGCTAATCTAAATGCAGCATAGTTCAATCATCTGTTACATCATCTGTTACAGTCGTACACGCCAGATACCAGTCCAGAAACAATAAAATATTGCTGTCTAAAAAACCTTTGAAATCAATATGCAATGGCGACGATAAAAAACATTAGTAAATATTGCAACTAAAACTAACAGAGAAAAATATTTTTTTATTGGGTTTATGAATTGCGACAAAACGGAATTAAGAGATTTATGGCATAATTGATCATGAAAAGCATCAGACTATCTTGTAGGATGATAAATTTAAAAGCGATGTATTAACAAAGATGGTTCCTCGAGTTTGTTACAAGAAACTGCGTAAAATATTCCAAATAACACAAAAAGATAGAAAATTAATTCTGGGAACATCGCCGAAATTCAGGCGAGATTCAGTTTGGGCCCTGAAAATAATTTTGTGTATAACGTCCTGAAATTAATTCTCCGAAGTTGTGAGCTTGAAAGCGCCATTGCCGGAAAGGAATCCCACAAAGTTTAGATGATTTACAGCGAACAAAGTCAAAGGTAAAGCTAAACCACTTTCGTCATACCATTTCTATTAGCTGGCTGTGATTAAATTACATATTATGTTCATACGCAGAGGAAATCCCAATAGTCTGATATGTTATCACAGAAAGAAATTAATTTGAATAATTTAACCAAGTAAATTGGGATTAACATAACAAATAACAAATAACTTTTCAGTACAGCCCTCTATTTAAATAAAAAAATAACCAATCGGGTAACCCCACCTCTACCCCCCCTCCCTCTTTACTCCGCACCAATTCTTCAATATAAGATTAATTTATTTTTCATTCAGCTTAGTGCATGTTTAGGCATGGTGGTTTTCGCATCTCTATACATCTTCATGTGATTTATGTATTTTTGGAAATATTATATATATACTACGGTGATGGTGAAGATGGAGGTGTATTTTAGTATTTGTATGTTAGTTTAGAGAGTGTGCTGACGAGACGGGTACGTCTCGAAACTGGTAGATTAAAAAATTCGGTAAGTGGTTATATACAAATATTTTCTAATATTATTTAAGTTGTGATTAATATTTTTATTTAATAAGCATATTTAAATAACATTATAACACAAATATATAATTCATCATCATCATCACCATTCCCTTTCCAAACCTAATGGTGCGTAGGGCATTGTATTGGTACACCAATTGCAGCGTATCTTGATCATTTTTGTTACGTGAAGGTAAGATGATCAGTCTTACGCTTCAGGTAATAGTGCAGGGACTATGATTTGTATGATTTATAAAAACACCAGTTTAAATAAATCATATAAACGATGTCGGGAATCGAACCCGAGACCTCTTGCATAGTAGACGAACGCTCTGAACATTACACCGCGAGGCCGACCAAGCTTGTTTATATCAACAATGTTTGAGTATGTGCAAATACTTGCAGACTGGCTGGATTTCCTCCCAAGGGAGTTTTTCATATTTAAATTTATTGCAACAGAGAGGGAAAACATTTTTGAGAAGGGCATATGGAAGTCTGGGCATTTACAGGGCTTATGACCTAGCATTGGCTGGTTTAAGTGGACACTTTACACACTGTGTAACATTTACCATTCTGCCAATGTTTAAACATCCACATTTCCTCATTTCTTCCATCTCCCTCTTCCATCTTGATTTCCAATGACAGGTCATAAGCCATGTAAATGCCTAGACTTCCATATTCCTTTTTTTAAAATGTTTTCCCTCTCTGTTGCAATAGATTTATTTATTTCAAGCCATTTTTTTAACATTTTAATCATCATCCTCATCATTCCCTTTCCGCACCTAATGGTGCATATTGCACTGCATTGGTACACCAATCGCGATGTATCTTGATTGTTTTTGTTACATGAAGGTAAGATGATCAGTCTTACGCTTCAGGTATCAGTCCAGGGACCATGAAATATTTTGGTGTTAAAATACCTTTTCAAATCAATATTTCATGTCAACCATTTCATGAACATTCAAATACAAAAAAAATGGAAACATTAAAAGTCAGTCTTTTATTTTGCCTAGTCTTTTTGATAGTACTATTTCTAAAATAGATTGACGGTAAATTGAACATGTATCAAAACCAAATAATGTCATATTGAAGTACAAATGAGTATTATATAAATGTGAATTTTTTAAATGTTCTACGTGTGTGATCATATAAATAACTCGTATTTGAAGCAATACAGATTTTTTTTTGACTTTTATTCATTTTAACTAATTTACCAGTTTTCCCATTGAATTTTTCAAAAGACGAATCTTCATATTAATAATCTTTTTCTTTCGAAGGGATGTGTAAAACTAGAATAACCTCAAAAAACGACATCCTAGATCACATCAAGCTATCGAATTTGGCAAATTTTAGTTACATAAAAAAAATCATGGATCTTATTATGTCATACCCAAAACCCGTACGACTTTTGCTCAGAGACATCTCTTATTTATCGCACAGAGAGTGTTCAATATTTTGCAAGAACGTATTAAGCTCTCAAGGACAAAGATTATTTTCAACAAAGGAGTTATGGACTGGATTTTCCTTAGTGGGTGGGATTTGAGTAGGAACTCCTTGATGATTTTCCGAATGGTTGAATTTACTGTTTACTATATACGTGATTATGTTTATGTTTATTTATGTTTATGTTTTAAAAATATTTTTTATAATATTTTTTTATGTTTCTAATCCTATATTTGTGGTGATATACTCATGTGTCTGGGTAATATAATTGCTCGTCCCATCTTAACACAAGACTTTTAGTCCCATGGAGTTGGGACTTATTGTCTCAAATAATGTACTTATTTATGTTAATAAATAAATCATGAATAAAATAAAATAATATTATAGTATATAAAATTATAACATTATTTTATATTAGTTTTAACGGTGTAACTGGGGTAAGTAATCTTTAAACAGTAAGATGTGTTGGACATCTATTAGCTATCATCAACCGCTCAGATTCTCAGCCATCAATTTCACTAAGGAAAACCGTAAAAAAGTAAGCAGTCTGTAGCTTGAGGCTGTTACATTTCCAGGGTTGTAAAATTACACGGTCTGTGTTTCAAAGAAGCAGTTCAAAGTATTTGTTGAGAAATCAGATCGCTAATGGAACTCCGAATCTAATAAGACGATAAGCTGATGAGTATGCTTTTTTGTTAGTTTAAGTGATTTATAATCATTGTTAATTTTGGGTAAAGTTGACTGAATGCCATAATCACTGAAAAAACGGAAATCAAATACAAATTCTACCAATGCAATATTCACTTTTTTCAATAATTTAGACGTGTTTAAAATATGGCCACACTTAATCGATAGTGGCTCCCATAACTATTTTTCAAACTATTGCTCGTCTGCACATTGCTTACAGAAAAATACTAAGTGTCTGTTCTTGGAGAGTTTTTCAAACAAATTCTTTTAGATGTTGATGCTAAAGTTATTTTACGATTGCTCTCGGATGTTATTAAAACTTAACGATTTGAATGAATCAATTTATTTTCTTAGGTGTCTAACACACGCCTCTCGCTCGATAAAACAGAAAAATCATAGAGTATATTAACGTTTAAAATAAATAAGTTCAGAGAAGCGTAAAATGATTGTTTGATCTAATTAAATTAAACTTAAAATATGCAATAAATGTATAAGAACGCCCATAAGATGTGATTTTTGTACCGCTTGTGCAAATGGTTTGTACAAAGGAACTACAATGAGTCAGTATCAGGTATAGAAGAAACATTCATAGTATATCACTTCTTCACAATATTTTAAATAATCCCACATCGCCTGTTTACCTGAGAGAGCTCTATCAACCTTTATCACAGGATGGACTATTTCTTCGCTTTAGTAAAGAGAGAACCCTGTTAATGCGCCTTTACCGCTCTTTTTTTTTTGCTTCCTCTTTCACAGTAGTAGCTGCTCGATTGGAATCGGTGGAATAATCTACCTACTAATGTTAGACGCTCCGTCTTTATTTACATTTGAATCAAGATTAAAATGTCACTATTTAAATGTTCGAGTTGTTCCTTTTTCCTTCTTCTTTCTGTCCTATCACCCCTCTTCTCCTCTCTTCATATATAGCATAGTGTAAATTTTTAGCTTATTTTTGGTTAAAATTTTTGTACAAAATTATAAGATTCTGTACAATTACCTAGAATATATATATCTACTTGTAATTTTCTCAAACTGAATGGTTTGGGTAGGTAAGAAGAAATTGCCTTCAGCCAATATGCCCGCCCTTAAATGTATATAAATTGTATACGCATAAAAAGTGTTAAATTTCAACTGTTATCAGTTCATGGTTTACCTCTTCGTTCTGATTCTCAAGGCACTCTCTTAATACCCATCCACAATTCCTCTTTCTTCTCTAACTCATATAGTGTCCATGAGGCTCGACTGTAGAATCGTCTCCCATACACCATCAAAGAGGTTACTATAGTATCTCTGTTTAAATCACGTCTGAAGAAACATCTCCTTTCTCTTCCTTAATCTTTCCCCTTTTTTTCTTTCCTCTTTTTTCCTTTTTCCCATTGAGTAATAGTATTGATTTAGGATAATTTATAAACAAATACATTTAATTCTATTTTCATATATCTTTAGCTTTTTAATCTTAATTTTTATTGAATATGTTTTGTAACTTGTAAATAAAACTATTATTTTATTTGTTGGTTGGAAGAAATTGCCGTTTGGCAATAAGCCCGCTAATTTACAAATAACATTATGCACAAAAAGTAAAATAAATTTATAAAAAAAAAATCCATACATAAAATAATGTAAAGCTTATGAACATCAAAATCTTTTTCAAACCTTGATTTCAGAGTATCGTAAAATCTGCATCAGTGCAGTGGTAAAAAAGGCATTGCATCGATGCCCCAATTACAGCGTATCTGAATAAATTTTATTCCACGGAAATGAAAGTAATCAGTCTAAGGCTTCAGGCGCCAGATCAGGGACAAAGATATATTGCAGTGTTGCACAACCTTTCAAATCAATGTTTTAAAGCCCCGCTGCCAGGAATCGACTCCCGAACATCAAGCATGGTATCCGAACGCGCCAACCACTACGTTACGAGGCGGACTTATTTCCACTCGATAGACTTTATCTGGTTTTTTATTGTATTTCACGCACAAAACAGTGTTCTATACCTACCGGACATTTTAAGCTTCAGAAAAAAAACGCAACATTATTTTTAAGTGTATTTTAAAGATTTGTCAGAGGAAAATATCTTAAAGAAGGAAATATGGAAGTCTAGGCATTTACAGGGCTTATAACCTATCAACGGCTGGTTTAAGTGGCCTCTTTACACGCTGTGGAATATTCACCAGTTTGCCCATGTTAAAACATCCATATTTCTTCAATTCTTCCATTTGTTGACTTCAGTTAAGTTAAAAAGCTGAAACCTTTATTGTTGTGAAGAGATTCATCTGACTGAATTATTTTACATACCTGGCAACGTCTGAAAACAATTTTCCAATTTTTAAACTTCTTCTTGGATCAGTTGGTTTAAGTTATAAGCCCTGTAAATGTCTAGACTTCCATATTTCCTTCTTTTAGGTATTCTCCATCCCTGTTGTGATTTGTTATATCTTAATGACTCCCGAGGGGGTGATATCCAGTCTTTTGTCAGCAAACATTTGGACTAACTCAAATTTTGTTTTAAAATCAACTGTGGTGAATGTTACACAGTATGTAAAGTTGCCACTTAAACCAGCCAATGGCAAGTAATAAGCCCTGTAAATGCCTAGAGTTCTATATTCCTTTCTTTAAGGTATTCTCCATCCCTGTTGTGATTTGTTAATCTTAATGACTCCCGAGGGGGTGAAATCCAGTCGTTTGTCTGCAAACATTTGGACAAACTCAAATATTGTAGTGAAATATCTCATCAAAAATATATTATTTAATTAAAGTTAATTAAAGCAAGTTTGCGTTATTGCAACGCTCATATGTGTAAATTAATGTTGCTTTAAAATTGATTCGATTCAATTGCCCGCACATTAGAAACTTTACGACTAAACTCAAAAGTACTTGGTTAGAATAAATATACACTGACTTTAGATTAAGATTACTCAGAATCCGATAAAAAGGGGAGTTTTTACGGGCGATATACCTTATATCGTCGTGAGGATGTGTAGAAAGCAAATCATGCATCTTCTGTACGTAAACAAGAAATAATCAAAACATCCAATATCTTATTACCTTATCGGATATCAAATTGCTGAAAGTCGAGGAAACAGAAAATGAGCTCAATTCTTCACTTCAGAAAAAAATAAAACAGTCAATTGGGACGACTACTATAAAAGTCGTAAAACCCTTTATATGGACAATTCATATCAACAGTTGAATTAGCAAAGTGGCGACATTATCGAGTCTTTTTTGAAAATCAAAAACTTTGTTTAAAAAAGGAAAAAAAAATCATGCACGAAGCCTATCTAAAAACTAAAATATGTTATATGCAACTACTATGGGGAACAGGAAATCAAAATGACATAAACAGACTACAAAGACAGCAAAATAAAATATCAAGCCTCAGCCACCGTACGGGCTAGGCGTGAAATATAGTTCCTCTCCAACCGTAGCTTATAATCTTATAATAAATTTAAAAATAAGTTGTTATATGTTAGAAAACAATGAGTTAATGTTTATAAGTCGTTAGTGTGTAGTAGTGTAGTCATGTTTTAGACAAACAGTGGACAAAAGAAGACTATTTATTTAATAGCATTGTTTTATACTTTATTCTTAACAAAATATGTGACAAATAGTGAACAAAAGAAACTTTCAAAAAATAGTGCGCCTGTAACCTTTCAATAATAAAATTTTATGTGAATCATTAAAACCGTTTAAAAATGCATCAGCTTTTGACGCGGAAGTACCTAAATTTTGCTATTTGGAACACTACACCCATAATTAATAAATTACAACAGTGCTACTAAAAGTGAACTGACATTTATTGATAAATACATAAAATTTCAAATATCTGCCTTCTAATAACATACAAAATGATAAATCAAACCGCTCAAACACGCGTTTGTGTAATATTCATATAAAAAAGTGAATTGAACAGAAATGTTGCGTCTCATAAAATGAAATAATACGGACCAAAATAGACACGTGCATTTCCAGAAATTCTCCAACAGCCAGTGAACCACATGGTGACGGTATCTACCTACTGTCTACAAAAGATTCTCTTCGGACATCTATCTCCCTTTGTTAACCATGGAGTTGATACAGTGCTTTATTTATTTAGTTTTTTATTTTTTTATTTTATTTTATTTTATTTAACTTTTTGTACATAATGTTATTTGTACATTGGCGGGCTTATTGCCAAATGGCAATTTCTTCCAACCAACCAATAAAATAAAAGTTTTATTTTTATAATTCAAGTTACAGAACACATTCAATAGAAAAAAAGATTAAAAATTTAAAGATATATAAAAATAGAAATAAACGTATTTGTTTATAAATTACCTTAAATCGAAACTATTACTCAATGGGAAAAAGGAAAAAAAAGAGGAAGAAGGAAAGGAGAAGAGATTAAGGAAGAGAAAGAAGATGTTTCTTCAGACGTGATTTAAACAGAGATAATGTAGTAACATCTTTGATGGTGGATGGAAGATGATTCTACAGTCGAGCATTGCTTACTTCTTGGCATGAACACTTGACAAACTTACAACTATGCTCTATTTTTTGTAAATTTATTGATATCATTCTAACTTTGCTAGAATTCCACTTGTCCATGCGCTTTGTAGCTGCACGATGATTAGTTATCTAGCTTTCATATATCAACTTTAAAATACCTAAATTTTGTAAATGGGGTCTAGAATTCCAATCGTCTATGCGCTTAGTAGCTGCAAGACGTGTTGTAATCTTACTCTTTTTTATTATTCATATTATTATTTTTTTTTTTAGTTAATACACTAAATTTATTTGTCAATTTTTAAACTGTGTAAATGGGTGCTAAATTTCTAACTGTCTATGCGCTCTGTAGCTGCAAGACGTCCTGTAATCTCGCTCCTATCTGTTATAATTTTTGATTGATCTTAATTGAAAACGAGGAACTAGAATCCCAACCGTCCATGCGCTCTGTAGCTGCAAGACGTACTGGGATATTTATTAATTGTACAGCGCCCTTGAGGTGATTTTCACAAAAATGGCGATATATAAATTATCCAACTATATATATATATATATATATATATATATATATATATATATAAATATATATATGACCTACCTTATCTAACAGCAATTAAATAACTTATTGAACACACTAAACAATTAAATGTAACTGAACTCTTTAAACTAGAATCCTTAAAATTTATTCATAAATTAGCCACTGACGTAATTGTAGACGAAGAAATAAAACTTGAAAAAAACTGTGGTAAACATGAACACAATACGAGAATATCAGAAAAATATCATAGACAACCTTATAAAACGAGAAAAGGACAATCGAGACTAATAAACCATGGACTGAAACTATACAATAAACTACCAGACAAAACTAAACAAAGAACTAAGACAACTTTTACAAAAGATCTTGAAAATATTATTATTAACAGTAGAATGTAAATTTTATAACGCCTAGTATGTAAAGTAATATGGAAGGAATATGGAAGTTTAGTTATTTACAGGGCTTATAACCTGAACCAACTGATCCAAGAAGTTTAAAAATTGGAAAATTGTTTTCAGACGTTGCCTAGTATGTAAAATAATTCGGTCAGATGAATCTCTTCACAACAATAAAGGTTTCAGCTTTTTAACTTCTCTGAAATCAACAAATGGAAGAATTAAAGAAATATGGATGTTTCAACATAGGCAAAATGGTGAATATTACAAGTGGCCACTTAAACCAGCCAATGACAGGTCATAAGCCCTGTAAATGCCTAGACATCCATATTCCCTTATTTAAGGTATTCTCCATCCCTGTTGTAATTTGTTAATCTTAATGACTCCCGAGGGGGTGAAATCCAGTCTTTTGTCTGCAAAAATTTGGACAAACTCAAATATTGTTTCAAATCATTATTCTCGCGGATTGACAGTAAAAACTCACCCCCGACTACGTGGGTACAGCATCTGGCCGGCGTGTTCCAGAATTATGCACCTTGATATAAAGAAAATACACGGACCGTGTTTACTCTACGAAATGCCGTTCATTTGGAATTCTTCAAAAGAAAAGGAAAAAAAGTAAATAAAAAAACATCGCTCCTTTAATTGAAATATTTCAATCGAAGCCAGATCATAAGTTTAATGAGCAATGTGAATTAACAAATAATAAATAAAATTCAGCTGAAGCATTTTTACAAATATTTTTTTTTTAAACATTTTAATGACATTACAAAAGTATTTTTACTTTGCAAATAAATCAATCATTTTTATATAAATCAATTTTAATAATTATATTAAGTTTATATTTGAAGCACTAACTTTGTGGTTATTCATTATAATAAAATAAATAAAACAACTTTGTTTTTAACCACTATTTTTTTTTTTTCCACCGACCGGTTTTAAAGCAAACAAGCTTCTTCGTCAAGTTACGTAAATCTTGACGAAGAAGCTTTTTTGCTTTGGAACCGGTTGGTGGAAAAAAAATTTAAAAAATTAGTGGTTAAAAACAAAGTTGTTTTATTTATTTTATTAATATAAATAATATTATAATAAGTCATTAGCCTTGGTAATACCTAGGCGTTGTAGATCTAGAGATTCTGTATATTGTATATCATACTGTCATTACACTACTTGTAATGACAGTATATATGCCTACCAATTCCCCGGACAATTTACCAGAATTTTCAATATGCTTGGGAAAACTCAATGCTATTACGAACGAAAAGAATGCTACAAATACTATGATTCTAGGGGACTTCAACGCAGACCCGAGAACACTATTTGGGAGAGAACTGAATGCATTCTGCTCAGATGAACATTTTATATGCCTTGATATGCAACGTCTACCTGTGGATTCATTTACCTATGTGAGTGATGCTCATGGAACTACCAGTTGGCTTGATCATTGTATTATAAAGGAAAGTCTTAATATACCAATAAGGGAAATTAAAGTCATATACGATGTAGTTTGGTCGGACCATCTGCCTATAGAGGTTAGTCTAGACGTAAGCAAGCTTCCTAGTATACAAGATAGAACTACAAACCCGAGAGATCCTGCCAGTTGGAATCCAAGATCAATTCAAAACATTGAAAATTATACACGTCTTGCAGATATTACTATAAAAAATATTATAATCCCTCATTCGATCACGTTATGTTGTGATCAATGTGAAGATTTTTCACATAAAAATGATATTGATATACTGTATACAAATATTATAAAAGCGGTTCGCGAGGCGGCGACAACAGCATTCAAAAGGGACCGTGTCAATCAACCGAGGTACATAGTCCCGGGATGGAACGACAGAGTTTCAAATGACTACTCAGAATCTAGAAGTGCATTTATTAAATGGATAGAAGCAGGAAAACCAAGATCAGGAGAAATTTTCGAATCCAGAAAAAGATTAAAAAAAATATTTAAAAAATCTCTCAAACAATGCCAACGTAACTCTAATCAAATTCAAATGGACAGTATGACAATTGCCTTACAAAATAAAGATTTCAAAAAGTTTTGGAGAAAATCATCAGCAATACTTAACAATAAAACAAAAATGCCTCTTTGTGTTAACGGAACTACTGGTGATGGAATTATAGCCGGTTTATTCAGAGAATACTTCTCTGAAACTTCCGGCTGTAATGATAATACAAAACCAGACTCGATTTATCTGTCAGCTAAATTTGGTAGCCTCGCTGCAATCAATAGTAAAGACATTGATGTTGCCATAAAACAAATTTCACCAGGAAAAACTGCTGGACACGACGGTATCAAAATAGAACATATACGTTACGCCGGCTCAAACATATCACAATATCTTTGTGTTCTTTTTACGGCGATACTAAACCATACACACCTACCGAGAGATATGACAAAAACATTGGTGATACCTTTAGTTAAATCTGGGCAGGTAAACTTGTCGGAAAAACAAAATTACAGGCCAATATCACTAACAACCATGATATCCAGAATCTTCGAAAAATTGGTGTTAAGAATTATTTCGGAGAAATTAAATACTTGCGGAAACCAATTCGGATTTAAAGCAGCTTTGTCAACAGATATGGCAATATTTGCCTTAAAACAAACAGTGGCCTACTATAAATCAAGAAAAACAAATACATACGCATGCTTTCTGGATTTGAGTAAAGCATTTGACCGCGTAAATCATAAAATATTATGGAATAAAATGGAGAAGAAAGGAATTCCATCTTGTATTATTAATACGTTGGCAGCCTGGCACACACAACAGGAAAATATTGTAAAATGGGGAGATGCTACATCTTCGCCTTTTTATTTGAAATGTGGAGTCCGACAAGGAGGTTGTCTGTCTCCGGCACTTTTTAATTTATATATGGATGATCTCACCGTGCTTCTTAATTTATCCAAAGTCGGATGTCATGTTAACGGCGTCTGCGCTAACAATATTAGTTATGCAGATGATATGGTATTATTGACTCCATCTATTAATAGTATGAGATTGTTGCTCAATATTTGCGAAAAATATGCAATTGACCACAATATGATATACAATGCAAAAAAATCTGCCGTACTTATATTTAAACACAAGACGTCACTTTCTGAGTTCGTGAACCCATCACCACCTGTATTCCTAGACAACAACAGTTTAATGGTAACTGCAAAAGTCAAATATCTAGGGCACATACTGACTGATAATTGTAAAGACGATCAGGACATAGAGAGACAGAGAAGAGCCATTAATGTCAGGGCCTCTATGCTAGCGAGACGCTTCTTTCAATGCAGTAACGAAGTGAAGAAAATCATATTTACTTCGTATTTGACGTCCATGTATACAGGTGAACTTTGGAACAACTATACGCAAGGAGCGTGGAACAAATTAAGGATCACATATAACAACTCATACCGACAATTATTCGGATTGCCCAGGTACTGCAGTGCCTCTGAAATGTTTACAGCTGGACGAATAAACACCTTCGCTGCCCTGCTTCGCCAAAGAGCCTGGAGCCTATGGGAACGCCTAAAAAAATCTAATAACGAAATTCTCCAAGCCACTGCAGAGTGGATCCAATCACCGCTGTTGAAGCGATGGCGCGATATGTTAAGACCACCATAAGTGCTGCAATATAAAATTTTATTTTATGTTTATATTTATGTTTATTGTTATATTTATGTTTATTGTTATATTTATGTTTATTGTTATATTTTTGTTTATATTTATATTTATGTTCATGTTTATATGTTCATATGGTAGAATTGGCTCTGCACTTTATAGCCATTTTACTGGAATAAAAATTTAAATAAATAATAAATAAATATCTAACAGGAATTAACTGAAAATATGTGGCTAACGTATTTTCGATTACCTGGTAGACCCCTCGGTATCGTTAGTGGCTTTTATCTTGTGAACTCTAATATAATACGAGTATGTGAAAACAGTGCTTTTTTTTGTTGTTTATTATTTACTTTTTATCAGAACACTTGACTAACTTACTACTCTGCTAAATGTATGTTTTTCTTTAAATCATTGTTAAGTTTCTTGAGTAATCATTGAGCATGTTAGGTTTCATAATTCGAATGAGTAAACACTTTGATAATCCAAAAGCTTTAATTTCATTATATTATACATTTGTCAGAAGCCATTTGGAATACGCCTCTCAGATATGGAATCCCCAGTATGCCATATATAAGTAGAATAGAAAATATTCAAAACAAATATAATTTATAAACTACCTTAAAAACAAGTATTTTTTATGTATTTACTCTTACTGCCTCCACCTTCCATGGAATCATTTTTCTACAATACCGCAGAGTGTGTGCGGACCAACTACTGCTTTACAAAATTATGACAGGAATGGTTGACTGTACAGAGCTGCTTGGTTTAATAACAATACATGTGCCAGCCAGGATTTGTAGACGGTACCACCTGTTTCATGTACCAATAAGTAAAACATCGTATGTCAAAAATGCTTTTTTTCGTAGGACTTTTTCAATGTACAATACAAAATTTAAAAATATAGATTACACAAACATCACTCTGTCAGATTTAAAATTTACACTAAAAATGTATTATGTAACTTAGTAGACATTATAATAATAAATATGTGCATCTCCCCTCCCCTCCTTATCCTCTCTTCAAGCATTCTTGTCCTTATCCCGCCCAATTTACAGTAACTTAATGTTCTTAAAATAAATATTTAAAAAAATCTTTGATTATTGAGTTCATGAAAATAACATTTTTATATGTATAAATTGTATGTGTTTATTTGATGTGTAATATATTTTCTTTACTAACTTTGTATACTATGTGGAAATCTGTTATTAGTTCTACACTATATCTGTTTGTTTACTAAAAATATGTATGTAGAACTGTTGATTTCCCAAATAAAATAAAATAAATAAATAAATACCATTTGTCAATGCGCTTTGTAGCTGCAAGACGTTCGTTAAAGTAAATCTCAAAACAATCAAATTGTTTTAAACTTAAAATTCATAAATAGAGTTTGGAATTCTGTAGCTGCAGGATGTGTTATAAATGCAGCTCTTATTTGTTAACGATTTTAAAAAATTATTAGAAAAACTAAAATTCAATTTTTAAATTATGTAAATGGGGGCTGGGTTTTATACCGTCCATGCGCTCTGTAGCTGCAAGACATGCTGTAATCTAGCTCCTATCTGTTATCTGTTATAAAATTTCATTATAATTGGAAACAAGGAACTACAATCCCAACCGTCCATGCGCTATATAGCTGAAAAACGTGTTGTGATATTTATTGTACAGCGCCCTTGAGGTGATTTTCACAAAAATGGTGCCATATAAATTATCCACAATAACAATTAATTTGTGGAAATATCTGCCCTGCCTACGTACATACTTATGAGTGCGCTGTCAGTTAATAAAGTGTAACGATTTGGATCAGTTGTTAAAACTAATTTTTTTGTTGGATTTTTAATTAACACTAATAGAAAAAAAGAAGCACTCACATTCTTCTGGTTGAACAATAAGGAGAGGTCTCAGCAAAATGTCCGTACGAGGTTTTTCCAGAGCATGAATTATGTCATACCCAAAACCCGTACGACTTTTTCTCAGAGACATTTCTCATAAATCGCACAGAGAGTGTTCAATATTTTGAAAGAGCGTATTAAGCTCTCAAAGACAAAAACTATTTTCAAGAAAGTAGTTAAGGACTGGGTTTTCCTTAGTGGGAGGGATTTGAGTAGAAAACTCCTTGATAATTTTCCAAATGCTTGAGTTTACTGTTTACCATATTGATGTGCCATATATATGTATTTAAAAGAAATATTTTAATGTTTCTGATCCTATATTAGTGGTGATATACTCATGTGTCAACTAATTACTAGTCCCATCTCAACACAGGACTTTTGGTCCCATGAAGTTGGGACTTATGTCTTAAATAATGTACAATAAACTTATGTATGTAAATAAATAAATAAATAAAAAACATTGAGAGAAATTTTAAATTTCACTACCTTTGAAGTTTAAATTTATGTTCATTTTTGCACCAACTTTGAATCTTATTTTATAGAAAACGTAAGAATAAACACTAACAAAGGGCACTATAAATAATTTTAACCTTTAAAGTTGAAAGCGGGTTTGATTGAGTCCTTTTTCGGGTTAGAACCCGTATTATTTGGATCTGTAGGCAAATATTAATGAAGCGAACATCAAACAATCCACCCAGATATGTTTACTGAGATCAACCTACATATTTCCAACGCCAAAGTAATATTCGGCTTAAATGTGTTTTGTGAATTGTACATTATGTGTTAGAGTTTACACATATGTAGGCCTAAGTATAGACATAATCATGTTTGGGTCAGATGAATCCTGGATATGGCGATATAAGGGGTTGCCAGACGCCATCACTGTCAGTCGAATACCTTGGCGGATTGCTGGTAGTCATTTATTTTGGGATTCGTTTGATTTGGAACTGACACGATACAAATTCGTAGGTACGTAGATAGAATACATGTATTAATTTATCTTACCATCCCTATTTTTTTCTAAATTACACCATTAAGCAAGAGGTAGTTATGTCACATGTCGTCAGTGACCCTAAATAATTATATTTATATTTTTTTGTTAATTTTTTTAAACTTATTTTACAAGTTTTAATAAATATTCTTAATTATAATTTTAAAATATGGACTAATCGAGTTGATTTTTAGCAAAGTCTTTGGTAGAAATTGATATATTGTAACTTGAAATATGTCAAATACATCTGATTCAACAGAAATGGAAAACATTTATGAGAAAGAAATGTGGATGTCTTGGCATTTACAGGGCTTATGACTTGTCACCAGGGAGAATATTTAGCATACGAACAATCATTTGGACGTACTCAAAATATTGTTGATGTTTTATAAACGCTGTTTTGCATCATGCAAAATTATATTGATAAAGATGATTCGAATTTTTCAATAAAAATAATGAAATTTTTATTGAATTTGAGATGTCATAAAGAAACAAGTAGAGATGATATTTTTAATATAAAATGTTGCTAAATAATAATCCGACATTACATAATAACGGATATATAATGTGCGGATAAAAATATGAAATAAGCGTCTCGATTGTATAACGTACTGATAAAATGAAAACAGTAGGAACATGATACTAATATTAAATCGGTACATTGAGGTAAATTGGACATGTCCCATGTCAAAAAATAGCCTCTGGATTGGACAAGTTTCCGTTGAAACTGGAAATAATAACGTTTATGTTACGACAAAGTGTTTTCAATTAGAAAAATACTACATTTCATAATAACAATAGGGAAAAAACAAAAGAACATTGTTTGATAATATTCATGTTAGTTATTTTGTACCGAGGACAAAAAAAATCAAATTATTCAAATTAATGAGTGTCAAACGTTATCCGAATATGCAGAAATCCAGATAGTTGGACCAACCATTAAATGAGGCCAATGTTTGAAAAAAACGCAAATTTTACTCTAAGATAACTTTTTATAATTTTTTAAATGTTACAGTGAATTAGAATCACATTAAAAACTTATTTACACATGTTCATCACAGTTAACTGCCTCGACAAAAGCCGCTACTGCTCATTTTTTGGTTATTATAATATTTTCTTTTTTTTTTTACTTCGGAAATTCGGATACACGGAGTTCAATTGTACGCCGAAAGTCAAAATAATTCATATCTAGTTAGAGCATCCTGGCTTTCCAAAGCGGTGCTCTATACATAAAATCATACTAGGGGTTGCACATTCCATTGTTTCATATGTAAACTAGAACATCAGAAACCTCTACATTTGAACAATACAAGTGAAACTTTTTAAAAGCTCTTCCGCAGCCAGTGGCCGAGCTTTTGTGTTTACAGAAAAGTTTAAAATCTCAATTGATGGAAATATAATATGACTTTTTCACACTGAATAACATATTACCGATTTTAGTGAAACTTAGTTTTTCAATGAACTCCAAGTACGTCAGGTTTATCATCTAAAAAATAGGAATATGTATTCGTGTTTGTATCATAACAAGCCAAATGGTTCAGATACAGTAAAATATTATAGTACATAACTCTCAGGCTTGAGAAAATCACTTTTTTTTTACCTAATGACATCTCTCTAGGACGCGAAATCAGAACATTTTGTGCGTAAGGCAACCGACATAGCCATTACACTTCAGGTGTAGCCATAAAAATATAACTTTGTTTTTACTAATTAACTATTCGAGTGACTAACTATTCTGAGTTGAGATACTCAATGTAATATTTATATATATAAATTACTCAATTCACCTGTTAACGATCCATGTAGTTTATACTACTAGGATCATTGGCATACACGTATATTTGATCGTGTTGCAGTTTATCTCAATAAATTATTAAAAAATAATTACTAAGCTTTGAAATAAAAAAATGCACATCTTCATTAAATGGTTACAAATAAATCATGTGCAATTTTCATTGTACAAAAATGCTATTCATCTAAAGGAGCAAAATAATTTTAATTAAAAAAGTAAAAGAGTAGTGGACCTAATTGAATGCCTTGAGGAACACCGGACATAGAAAAATACATAATTCGTTTATCAGTATCAAGAATCGTCTAGTTTGGTAACTTGGTTGAAATTAAGGATTAAAGAATGTTTCACAGAAAGTACAACTTTTGGATGGGATTAGGTTGATAAATCTAGAGTAGATGATTAGGTTAGACAAATAAACTTACGCTATTCTCTTCCGACTAGGTGGACTGTTTGACGTCACCCATGTTCTGCCCCACCACGATTATAAGGACGATGAAGACGCATAGCAGCACCAGAATACAGCATATGGCCACAGCCACCATGTCTGTGTGAGAGCCCACGGCGGCTCTGACTGACCTGACTTGGGAAAACTGACCCGAACTTCACTTTACGAATATTTTAATATTACAATTTAGAATCGTTCCTTTTGATAAGCTGAAATATTCAAGCTGAATATTAATTATTAAGTGCTTCAATACTTCACAAGTGCATAAATTTTTCCTCTTCAAAATTTATAGCTTCAGTGGGTTATCAACACCTTTATAAATTCACAAACAACACTTAGGTTTATGATTAATAATTTAATGTTTGTTTACACTTATTTTGGCACTCGCGATCAGTTTTAGGAGTATATTTTTAAATATTTAAAAAATGCACCTGATTTATGCGAAATAATAACAAAACGTAATTTAAACCTTGGCACTGGGTTGTCGATAGTCAATATGAATCTCAAAGACAATTTGTAGTATTAAACGGACTTTAATTAACTTTTTTTTCGTTTTACAGTTTTGTTAGTTTTATCACAAAAAGCGATAATCACAGAAAATGTTAGCACCACTGTTTCATAAGTTGCTGTAATTTATTATTTGTTTTTTTTAATGTTGTTGAATCAATAGGGGTAAACAAACCTATCAAAGAATATTAACTGCGTTATTTGTATGAAACTTCTCCACAAAGAAAATCTAAAATGTTTTGAAGTCTGTTTCGGAGAATAGAAATACAATCGAAACAGAAAATGGTGGAATAAGGAAGGAAAAGGTAGCATGAATAAGTTCGTATTCTCTTTTCTAAATACAAAGGAGATATTGTATATACCGGTATAAAAACAACAAAAAAATAAGTTGAGAAAACTGAAAAGCAAATACGTGTTTTTATTGTTACGAATGCGAAGATCAGTTGAGATATGGATTAAATATTTATAATGCATTGTAATGAGTTTAAATGAAAATTTATATATTCGCCCTACATATGAACTCCCCTCCAAATACAAACGTATATATTTATATACATATATTTTGATTATTTAAATTGAAAAAAATAAAGCTTTATTAAATGTGATTATTTTTAACATGGTTTCAATATTTTTTTCATTATGTCTGAACTCTTACCGATAATTTCTGTATTTGACCGTCATGAGATTTTATCTTAATTTTTTAATTTTTTTTATTTGTTTATTTTTCCATCCATGTATTTACATAGAATTTTAATTACAAAAATACACTTTAAAAATACATGTTAAAATGAGCTATAAAATAATTTGGAAAAAATGCCCACAAAGACATCAGCGTCTGAGCGTGGACCATTCCTTTTTTAATGATTTAAAAGTTTATAGCATTTAAATATGGTATGACATGGCAATGAAGAAAAAAAAACAAATAAGATTTACATATGCTGATAGAACAAAAGACAGGATTTATTTGCAGTATTTCAATATAAATTTTGATAAAAAAAAATAAAAAAATCTGTTTATCTG
Organism: Micrasema longulum; assembly: GCF_059751315.1. Lineage (NCBI taxonomy): Eukaryota > Metazoa > Arthropoda > Insecta > Trichoptera > Brachycentridae > Micrasema > Micrasema longulum. The sequence goes on from NW_028278497.1 coordinate 74,565, forward strand.
TTACTTCGATGCTAATCCAAGACCTCAAACCTACTTTAAACGGTATCAGTGATGTAATGATTTGTAATTCTTTAGGTAGAAGATTGAAAGATCTTAGACCAACATGTAAGGAGTAACAAGTAAGGAACTAAGTTCTGCATCCTGGAACTGACAGTATACAATCGGATCTACTGCTAATTGGATTTAGATTATTACTAAATAATTCCCTATTTAAGTAAACATATTTCAGGCACTGAAATAAATATGATTTTCTAAGATTAAGGAGTCCACTTTATACGTATAGTGCATTATTGGGAAATAGTTTATGTTTTTTGTACATGATAAAAAAAAAAGAAATAAAGGAAATAGAAAAAATCTAAATATTTCAAATTAATTTGAAAAAATATGTTATTGAGAAATTTTGATATTTTTTTTTAAATATTATCAAAGTTTATATTAGTTCTAAAGATGCAATGAACTAAATTAATCAAGTGTAAATAAATAAATAGTTATAAAAAATATCTTGACGGAGATGAAGAACTTTAAAAAAACTTGTAATGCAAACGTATTAAAAATGTTGCTAATGAAAACAACTGGTCATAACAGAAATACAAAAATTAAAAAACGTATTTGGGCGCTTCCTAGTAGAGATTTTCTTTATCTGACTAACAATATAAGTTTAATTGGTTTTACTATATAAAAATCACGGGTGGAAGAATGAACAAAAAACACATTTGAGTTTAAATATTGCATAGAAAAGATAATGTTTCCAATGTTAAAGGACCATTTAAGCTTTGTTTATGTAATATTAGTTAGTTAAATATATTATTATTAAGTGTTTAAACAATACACTATTAATTTATTTTTTTAAACTTAATAACGAACTCAGAGATTCCGAATATGGAAAAAAAACTTATGTTTGAACCTGGAAGCTGCATAATTTACGTGACATTTTCTGGATCCTTCATCTCTAGGAAAGAGCTATTAGAAGCAATAGGAAGTCATGCAACTTCACGAAGTTGAAACTATGTTCTTTTACCTAAAGGATATATGCATAATATATTACATGCATAGTCTTTCATACGAACAACTTGAGCCTCGCAAGAAAACGAGCTTTCTTGAGGACTTCATTGTTTGTCGACTAATGTACATTAATGTGTCTTGGATTTAAGGTCTAGAATTTCCAATTTCACCACTTTTAGTTGGTTTTCAGAATTATTTTTCATAAAAAACTTTTTTGCAGGAATGAGACGGATTCTCGAAGTTATGAATTATATATTTTTTTTAAGCATTGGCGTATTTACGTTTGATCCATGTTTTTGAGTAAATGTAGAAAAAAACAACGTGCAATGAGATATTTCAGGGGTTTTTTTATTAAAAAAAAATTGTTAATAGACTATTAAACTAAACCATTTTTTTAAGTACCATATTATCAGCGCTTAATGTTTTGTATTTTTTAAATTACTTAACGTGTGGCGTCGCAAGATCTCTTCCCTTTCTTATTGATGAGTTCTGCTGATTCGTCAGTTGACTTACCGTAAACCGAAAATCTATCACAATTCTCTTATCATTGATTGATTATAAAGAACTAATGACGTCATGCAAAGTTTTTAGTTTACATTTTCAAGAAACTTCGCCGTACAATTTAATGCTTTAATTTTTGCCACACGTAAGAATTCATTTTTTTATATACAATATCCCGTAGGGCTGAACTTCCTCTTTGGTTCGAAGTTATTTTAAATAATTTTATCTTAAGTTTTTTAAGAACGCGTACAAGCACATGCTGTATTCAAATATATCAAAAACGTAATCAAAAAAATATTTTTAGCTGTGTTATATTTCTTCAGGTAACTTACTGTACAATTTCAAACCCTAGTACTATCAGTTTTAAGACTATATTTTTAATATCTAGTTTCATATTCAAAGCATTGTTGGTTATACTTAATTCTTTTTTTAAATGTATTTAACATGTTCAATAAATAATAAAATTGAATCGGGTCGTGGTCCCGTGGCTAGTGTTGCGGACTAACGGATCAGAGATCCGAGGTTCGAACCTCACTTTATCCCAACTTGATTTCCATTTTCAAATAGTAAGTTATTTAAAACTTGATGAAAATGGCCACCAAAATTAAAATATTTGGGTAAATTATAAGACCACCAATATTATTATTTTTTTTTTTTTTTATGTTTACAAAAGAAATACATAAAGCGAAAGTACACATGAAGAAAACGAAACGAATACTACACCAAAAAAGAGAAAACCTCTTGCGCGTGGTGTGGGAAAAACAGCTTACTTTTAATTAGTTCCTTGATTATACAATCGATAAAAATTGCAACATTTTACTTTATTATTTGTTTCTTTACTGTGAGTAAGAACATTTGCATATCTGAAAATATTCTATTGATTTCAAGTTTTATCTTTATAACTTTATTATGTTGAATGTTTGATTTCCTCTTTATTACATAAATATGATATTATTCTATCGACACCCATTGGTATATTAGGCACATTTATACACCAAACGCAGCGTGTACAATCATATTATGTTACACAAAAGTTTGATGATCAATCTTACACTTCAGCCCAAGAAATTTAAAATATAGCAAGAAAAATAAAACAGGAAGAGTATTTATAACACTTGTTTGATTTTTGAAAGATGCGATCACATTAAAATTTGGTGAGGCATCCAAAATAAAACACTTTTATTGGATTTAATTCTACTTAAAATATATATATGGGACGACTTTTGTCTTGTTAGGACATCATCAAACGTCCCAACAAGTTTAGTTTGTTTGATAATGTCCTAACAAGATGAAACGCGTCACATATATTAAAAAAATAAATTAATTAAATCCAATAAAAGTGATTTATGTTGGATACCTTACTACATTTTAATATAGAATTCTGCCAATTATCTGCATACATAATAATAATAATATAATTATGGATAACTTGTATAGCGCCATTTTTGTAATACAATACCTCAAGGGCGCTTTACAAAGTGATTATATAAAGATATAAATTTATCATATTGTTTTGGTTTAAAAGTGTATACAAGATGCGTTTTTATATTGATGATTGAATTTTTACAATAATTTAATTTTTATAATTTACATTGCTAGTTTTATTTTGATGTGTATTTTATAAGTGGTAACAATTGATGTGTATTTTATAAGTGGTAACAATTGATGTGTATTTTATAAGTGGTATTAAGACGATTATACTACATGTGTTTTATACGAATGGAATATTTTTTTCTATAATTTAATTTTGATCATGTACATTGCTTGTTTTATTAAAAGTGTATTTTATTAGTGTTCACATGTGTATATAAGGTATGTTTTGTATTAACGAATTGATTTATACAATAATTTAATATTTAAATTTAAATAATTTACATTATCAATTTTTTTTTTTTTTTTTTTTTTTTTTATTTATTATAAAACATATAAGACATGAATATCATGATATTATATTCCCAGGAGTTGTACGAGAAAACTCATTTGGGACGGTACATAAAAAAAATAGTACATTTCTTGTAACAATACATAGTATACATTTAAACAATAAAAATTTTAACAAATTTTAACAATCTATGAACTTAATATTAAAAAAGGAAAGAAAACATTTAAACAATCTGTGGACTTAATATTAAAGAAGAAAATAAAAACATTCAAACAATCTGTGAACTTAATATTAAAAAAGAAAAGAAAAACATTTAAACATTCTGTGAAATAAATATTAAAAAAGAAAATAAAAACATTTAAACATTTCTATTGAATGTGTAATTTAATAGTGTTTAGATGTAATTTATAAAACAAAAGTAGTGCTTTTTTATTTTTTAAATATCTCTGTATTTTAAATATTATTTTTAATTGTTTGTAAACTAAATAAATAAATGCATATCAAAGGTTCTTGATTAGATGCAGTTAGTAAAAAACTGCATATTTGTGATCAATTAGAACAAGGATTTAAAAATAGCTTGGATTTAGTGCGACGTTCGTACTTGAATAGGCTTCACGGTGTCGGTTTTTGAGGGTGTGATTGCCTCGGGTTTATGCAGATAGCTTGCTTTATGTCATAAATACAGAAAGGGCGAGAAATGGATAAGGGTAAATGCGCCATATTGATTTTAGTCGACGCAAAAGAAATTTATATCTTGACATTTGAATTTCTGATTAAAGGTTTGTGTAAATGGCCGCCGATTTCACTGAAAAGCGAGTGAATTAGTGCTGAAAAAACAAGCACTGAAACTCCTGAAACGCATAAAATATGGTACACATAGAATCAAGAATAGTCCAGAAACCGCATACGCACATCAAACAGAAGGCGACTCAACTACTCATAAATGAGTAGGTTTACGTTTTGCCCCATTAGTTTCTTTGTAGACGTCGCTTAATACGCATCTCCTGATTTGAATTCAACTATGCCGTGTTATGTCCTTTTAAAGTGTAGAAATACTGCTAGGATCTTAAAGAAACAGGATGGCATCACATTTCATGTGTTATTAACAAACGAATGTTTAAGTAGAAAATTAATGACTTAAAAATTTTATTATTTTTCCATCTGTCAGATTATCCTCTATAAATATGTTTCTAAGGGAGTTTTTCTTTACAATATTCTTTTACTTTTTTAACATATTATTCTCTGGATATTATGTAAACTTATGTGTTTTTTTTTTATATATACCTTGTTTTACCTAATTATTTTAATTATTTCTGTATGTATGAATTCAGATATTCCATTTTGTAATGTACATATATCTTCTTCTTCTTATGGTTCCTCTCCCCGATGGAGGTTGGAAATCATCATTGCGATTCTTACTTTATTGGCAGCTGCCCTGAACAAGGACTGAGTGCTGCAATGGAACCAGTCGCGCAAGTTTTTAAACCAAGAGATGCGCCTTCTACCTGCACTGCGTCTCCCTTCAATCTTTCCCTGTAGAATGACTTGTAAAATTTTATATTTTTCGCCTCTCATCACATGCCCAAAGTACTCAAGTTTTCTTTTCTTTATAGTCTTCAGTACCTCTTTATCTTTTTCCATCCGTCGGAGAACATCATAGTTTCGGACTCTATCCACCCAGGAGATTTTTAATATCCTCTTGTAGCACCACATTTCAAAGGCTTCGATCTTTTTTGAAGTGTTTTGGGTGAGTGTCCACGTTTCGACGCCGTAAAAAAGTACCGAGAAGACGTAACATCCAGTAATGCGCATTCGGAGGTCTAAATTAAAGTCTCTACTGCAAAGAAGGTCACGCATCCTGAAAAAGCAGTCTCGCGCCACCTCTATTCTGACTTTGATCTCTTGCGAGTGATCCCATTTATCATTCAGCCAGCATCCTAAATATTTATATTGATGAACTTGCTCAATAAACTGCGCTCCAAGTTTTAAAGTAATTGGGAAAGTTTGTGGCTTTTTCCGAATAACCATACATTTAGTCTTGGAAATATTCATCTCTAGCCCTTTATTCAAACTTGCCGTGTAAACTTTGTCCAATAATAGTTGCAGGCTTTCTATACTATCTGCTAGAAGGACAGTATCATCCGCGTATCGGATATTGTTTATAATTTGTCCATTTATGCTAATGCCATTTGTTAGTTCATTTAGTGCATTTCTAAAAATGGCTTCCGAGTACATATTAAAAAGGAGAGGAGACAGAATGCATCCTTGCCGGACTCCTCGACATATGTCTATATCCGATGTCAATTCATCATCATCCACTTTCACTGCAGCTTTTTGATGCCAGTATAGGTTACCAATTATCCTTATATCTCGGGAATCTAGGTTGTTTATTTTTACATATATATGAATAAATAAAATTTAAATTTAAATTATTAAACTACAAAAATTATTACTAAAAAATATGTTCCAATAAATATCTGGACATTACGCTTAATAGTAAATACATCTATGCAATATATTAATGATGCTGCGATTAAAATTCAAACAAAGTGCCCTCTGAATAAAATAAATGCTTCAATATATTTATGTTATTTATTGACTTTACGTAAATATCATTATCATTTGAATCAACTGTTGTATAAGGTACTGAATCGGTATTCCAATTCAAAGAAAAAAGTTCTTGTGAACAATTACCAATCAATTGTAGCGTTGTGTAAAGAGTTAGATTTCCGGTTCCGGGTAGCCTTTTTTGAACGATTAGTGTATTTTGACAGCTACGGGGTTCTTCTTTTAAATGTCAGCACAACTCACCGTCGAGAACTCGTGCCGTTACGGGTGGACTAATTTCAAAATGACAAAATTTAAAAAATCATACAATACATAAAAATATTTGAAATAAAATATTGGCTCAGTTTGATAAATATTAAAAATAAATAATAAAACGTCTGAAATTTCTCATGGCAGTGAATCTCAGCAATTCGAAACGCAAAGATGAAACGATTAGTCTTGTACTTCAGAGTTCAGCCCAGGGATCATAATTTTTTTTTCGTAATAAATATTACGATTACCTTTATTTCGCAGTAAGTTTTTGATATTATTTTTATATGTTAGACGGAAAAGCCGTCAGATTCTGATATTGATTTTCGTAACACAATGAATGAGAAGGATTAAGCCCTTATGCTCGTGTGAAAGCAAACATCTTCTTTGATACGTGGAGCTGAGAAATTCCTTCGTACTGATGGAAAAGGATTTGAAGTGTAACCTAGATTTGAAGATTATTGACACAGGTTTGAAGATCAAAGTAACACGAATATAATGAGCATTCTGGGTTTCATTCAATAACCCCGACTAACGATTGAGCAGGCGAAAAGGTTTATTACTTGATCGATAAAACCAATATGTAAAATCAGATATTTTTAATAAGTTGTCTATTTATATTTAACAAAACAAAAACGAAAGTTGGAAGTTTTTATGAAAAATAGCAACATTAGCAAAAGACAGTTGATTTAAAACTTGTTTTTAAAAATAGAAATTGATATTGATTAAATTTAAAGCATTAACTCTATTGTCAAACATTTTATTAAATATTTGTATTTAAGTATACCTATTAAACTTACGCCTCTCCCTTGATCCCCTTTCTCTCTTTTTTCAGCTATTTTTCCCACAACATTAAACATTTTCATAGCCCAATCAATGCATGTAAAGGTTGTTAATAAAATGCATGGCATGCTGGTTTTATATTTTTGTGCAACAACTATGGTGAATGTGTAAAGTGAGTTTTGCATGTTGGTTCAATTGGTGTCGTGACGAAGAGACAGGTTTGTCTCAAAACCGGTAGACTAAGAATTGTCGGTTAGTGGTTATATACATATATTCCAAAATATTTTACAAAACTATGTTTTTGGATTCGTATGATTTACGAAAAATTTTCAATTTTGGGGTCATTTTCAACGAGTTGTAAATAACTCACTACTAGAAAATGAGAATGAGTGGGTTTGAACTTCGGACCTCTGAGCCGTGAGTCCGCAACACTAGTCACAGGACCACAAACTGATTCAAATAAAAAAAAATACACAAAATATCAATAAGTTTAGTTTAACATAAATAAAAAACTGCTTAAAAACTTTGCTTAGTCGGCCTCTTGGTGTAGTAGTCGAGGCGTTTACTTACCACGCAAGAAGTCACGGGTTCGATTCCTGACATGGTTGACATGAAATATTTATTTTAAAAGGTTTTTTACACTAGAATATTAGGTCATCTTACCTTATCGTAACAATAATGATCAAGATACGCTGCGGTTGGTGTACTAATGCAGTGCCCTATGCATCATTAGGTGTGGAAAAGGGAATGATCATGATGCTGAAATACTTTTCTGCCAAATATTTCTTAAATCGTATACTACTTAAAGTTTTTTACGTTTATGAAACATTTCGACAAATACTCACAAGGAAAACGCTATCCTGAGTGGAGGGTGAAATAAAAGGATTTTAATAGCGTTTCTTTGTTTTATGCAGATAAGGGGTTTTTCTAGAGACAGCATAATAAATGAAGTGGGTAAATCCGTATACAGAACGAAAGTTACATTATTAATGAAGTTTGAATGAACTACGCTAATTGTTCTTGATGCGAAATTTATTCAATGAACCCAAAAGTTCTAACCTAAATGGAGAATATGTTGGTTTTATCTATAATTAAACACTTTAGCTGTTTAGAATGTTGTTTAACTAATACGGAATAATGATTTATTTATATTTATTTTATTGTTTTGTCTAAATGTTTGAAGACATAAGACTGAATTTCAACCTCTAGGGAGTCATTTAGATTTTTTCAAATCCAGTCCTATCATATTAAAAAAAAATATTCTTGATTTTTAGGGGTGAAATCCAGTATTTTATCTATAAACATTTAGACAAACTTAAAATATTGAAACAAAACCAACTAGTCCAAGAAAAACTTTAAAAATTAAAAAAAAAATTTCAGGCGTTGCCTAGTATGGAAAATAATTCGATCAGATAATACATATTATCTTCACAATAATAAAGTTTTCAGCTCTTTATTTTCACTAAAATCAACAGATCGAAGAATTGAATGAATAAGGATGTTCAAACATAGGCAAAATGATGAATTTTCCACAATGTGTAAAGTGAGCACTTAAACTGATCTCTCAGTATATTTGGATGATATATATATCCAGTGTCATTAGAGTACTTAATTGTAGAGAACACTTTAATTTGTTAAAATGACTTTGAAAATAATTTGACTATGCGTAAAATAATTTTTAGTGATTTTTTTAACTATGACTGACCACACAACAACCTAAAATATGCATTTTGCAGAAAACGGCCAGGTCTAATATTAAATAATACCTCAATCAAACATTGAATGTATGAGATGACATTCTGTATCACAACGTATTTTTTTATCACGGGTTTTTTTTTATTAATGCATTTATAAAATTAAAATGCCTGTGTTTTATCCACTTTAATTTATTTAAGATTACTAGATTTCTAGAGGCATCATTTCCATCAGCATCTATACCGTAAGATTTTTCTAGTGCTGTGGGTGTTTTCTGCAAATTGAGAAATGCCGTTTTTGTGATCAGCGCTTTTTTCATAGTGTAATTGTAACAGTTTTTTTGTATGAAAGAAGCCTGACTTTTTAGAATAACATAGAATTGACCTAAGTGTTTTCGATAACATCAATATATCTTTTTTTTTCAATTGTAAAGTGGCTGTTTTCTGCATAACTATGTTGAATTGTGCGTACTGCTAAGGCATTTTCGCACATTTGATTTTCTCCTTTTACTTATTACATGTATAAATAGTAATTTATTTATTGTAAACTTTAGTTCTTTTCTTTAGACTTCATACCTTTTACCAAATATTTCTTTGCGTGTAATGTTTAAATTTTGACTTTCTAATCTACAAGACTTTTAATGTGCTGATTGGAATAACTATCTACTTTGGTACAAATTAATTTGTCAGCATGCGTCGCACTCAGAGTATAAACACAAGTTGGTACATGATTACAACACCAGGTTCACTAGTATGGAAGGGCGAACTGTTCCTAGATATTGCGATAAATATGGCAAAAGGACACTGCAATACAGTATACCTAAAATATTTATCATGTTACCAAACAATATTAAAAGAACTGAGTTAAATACAGGAGTGAGACGTTTGCTCAAATTATGGTTTAATTATTTTTAAATGGTTAATAGAAAAAAGTTTTTTGTATTAGTGATAGTTTTTAATTATTGATAATGTAATAGGTATTTAACATGCAATACTTTTTAAGTAAAATTATTATTAATGTAGGTTAAGTATGAATAATCGAAATAAAATTTATAAGAGCCTGCTGAAGAATTGTACGTACGCAACTCAAAAGGACTTTAATTTAAGACTATTTTGTAAATATTAAAAAATGTATAATAATAATAATAAAAAAAACTGTAATACTTTTCATATAACGGAGCGGATAATTAAAATTATATTTCTTGATCTGACTACCTCAAAACATTAGAGTAGCAGATCTTTATATCTTTCCATATTTTTATTTATAACCTTCTTCAATATTGCTATTTATTTCAGTTTTAAAAGCTTCTGGTCTCGCAATGGTCTCCTTGAAGTCGTTCAGTCATTAAAACGATCTGAACACACCTACTGATTGCTGACTCTACGAGCAGTATATACGGATGATACGGTTTTTAAATTACAGTGATGAAAAATTGCCAGCAGTGAAATGAAATGATCGTTGCTCGGCGTCATAATGGACCACTCCGGTGGATTTTTACTAGCTGGAAATCGACATCTTGGAATTTACTTCCACCTTGTACCTTCAAATCAAATTTGACCCAAATTAAATTTAAAAATCCCATTTGAAAATAGATGAACTCATATTTCAAACCGCTTCATTTTATATAGTTTATTAAACCTAACAGCATTTAAATATAATACGTTTCTTCTTGATTTTTTATTTTTAACAACAGACAAGACAATTCACATGGACAATTCATATCAACAATTTAATTAGCAAAGAGGCGACGTTATCGGTTCTTTTTTTAAAATCAAAAACATTGTTCAAAAACGGAAAAAATCTAACGTACGAAGCCTATGTAAAAACTAAAATATGTTATATGCAACTACTATGGGTAACAGGAAATCAAAATGACATAAAAAGACTACAAAAACAGTAAAATAAAATATTAAAGTTAGCATATGACCTACCCTATCTAACAGCATGTAAAGAACTTTTTAAACAAACTAAACAATTAAATGTAACTGAAGTCTTTAAACTAGAATCCTTAAAATGTATTCATAAATTAGCCACTGATGTAATTGTAGACGAATAATTAAAACTTAGTAAACATGAACACAATACAAGAATATCAGAAAAATAACATATACAACCTTCTCAAACGAGAAGAGGACAATCAAGACTAACAAAATATTATTATTAACAGTAGAATATGAATTTTAAAAGTTTTTTTTTTTGTTAAATGTATGTAACCCGTAAGGGTTTATCAATGAAAATTTTAAAATAAAAAAATAATAACAGTATTTCCGTAAACTGAATTTGTCATACGCATGTGCATACCTGTTTTGGGACACTAAAATACTTAAAACAAATTTGAAATTTAGATTTATTTCAACAGAGAGGGAAAAAGTTTTCGAGAAGAAATTTGGAAGTCTAGGCATTTACAGGGCTTATGACCTGTCATTGGCTGGTTTAAGTGGCCACTTTACACACTGTGTAACATTCACCATTCTGCCCATGTTTGAACATCCACATTTCCTCAACTCTTCCATCTGTTGACTTTTGTGAAGTGAAAGAGCTGAAACCTTTATCACGTGGGTGAGATTCATCCGGCTGAACCAAATCACCTACTAGGCAACGCCTGGAAACAATTTTCCAATTTTTATACTTCTTCTTTTACCAGGTAGTAATTCAACAATGTTTGATTATAGGTTTCAGCTCTTTCACTTCACAAAAGTCAACAGATGGAAGAGTTGAGGAAATGTGGATGTTCAAACATGGGCAGAATGGTGAATGTTACACAGTGTGTAAAGTGGCCACTTAAACCAGCCAATGACAGGTCATAAGCCCTGTAAATGCCTAGACTTCCAAATTTCTTCTCGAAAACTTTTTCCCTCTCTGTTGAAATAAATCTAAATATGAACAACTCCCTAGGGAGGAAATCCAGCCAGTCTGCAAGCATTTGGACATAATCAAACATAGAACATACGGACAAAGGAGAAAGACTGGTATCCATGTGCGAGAAAAGAGTCCTGCAGTTCTTTGGGCATATTTCCAGGGGAAACTCTGATAGTTTGGAGAAAACTTTTCTCCTGGGAAGTGTCGAAAGGACAAGGTCGCGTGGACGTCAACCAACAAGATGGAGCGGCACAGTCACTGAGTTATCAGAATCACCACTGACGAATGCCTATAGAAGAGCACACGACCGTTCCAGATGGAGGGAGACTGTCCACAGACGAGCCATGCCTGGAGTCAGGCGTAATTACCATCCTCAGACATGAGGCCCGGATTGAAGAGAGTTTGTGAAGTTAACGAGCTGAAACATTTATTTATGCGGGTGAGATTCATCTAATTGAATTATTTCACCTACATACCAGGCAACGCTTGAAAATGTTATCATAAATAGAGGTAGAGGTAGATATTAGTAATTGCCCGTTGAAGATATTCTCTTTATCTGTTGAGATAGTATATCATTAATATACTTTGTATCGTAACATTTTAAATCACAATAAAATGTCGATAATAAATGACTAGGCGCTTTAAATCTTTTTGAGAGTCTACTTTATTTATATTCTGAAATATACTCCCCAATTTCCCTTCAGGCACATGTTTTTCGACTTAATGATTATTAGAAGTGTCATATTTAACGGACCGAGCTAAATCTGAAATATGTCATTTAACTTAATATAAAGCGATGACTTGGTGATATCGGCATTCCAGAAAATGAAATATTATCATATTAGGTTTCCCCGTAAGGACTTTCTACTGGTTATTATGATTTTCGGGATGAAATGATCAAATGCGTTATCTCCAATTCACTCGTGACTGGAGACGAGTTCTCTGGTGATAAATATGTTTTTATAAGGGGAAAACTTAAAACATTATGATATTATGAAATTTATATTATTGTTATCAAAAACATTTTTCACTTTGTGGTATGACATTTTACATTTATTTGTTTATAAATTTGTATAAACCACTTAATTTTTTTAAATTACACTTCGACCGGTTTCGAGGTTACTACCTCATCGTCAGGAATTTAACTAACTTATAATTACACGCGTTGCTATTTATATAATAAAATATTGTATGAAAGAGACAGAAAATTGAAAGAAAGAGAGAGAAAGAAGATAAAATAAATCATAACGGGAATAGTTTTAAAAGAGGACTCGAAGTTAAATTTAATTGATTATTTATTATTTGAAGTTTTTGATTAATGGCTTTACTAATTTCTAATCGTTCTAAATTATCTAAACGTAAACCATTTTTATTGACATGCAAAATTTCAACACACGTTTCTTGATAAAATTCATGGTTTTCGTTTCATGATGAGGTAGTAACCTCGAAACCGGTCGAAGTGTAATTTAAAAAAATTAAGTGGTTTATACAAAATTATGAAATTTAATTTAGATTCTAGTTCTTAAAAACTTAATCCAAAGATGATTAACATACTGGTTCTATTGTTTTCATTTTTACACTAGATGTTTGTTTGTTTATTTATTTATTTACACCTTTTATCAAAAATACAATTTTGCGTTCACTTTGCCCAGCTAACAAGGGTACAAACTTCGTTCCAAGGATCTCGGATCAAACAACTCTGTGGTGGACATTTGACCGGCATTATCTTTAAAACATAAAATACTATTTAACGTGCTATAAAAATTTACGTTTTATGTAAAATAAAATTTGTTTTATATTTTAAGCTCAAAGTTCATTCTTTCAATTACTCTTATTGAATGACCCTTTACTTATCTACTCTGTTGTGTCAATCAATATTTCCGCGTGCACAATAAAATTTTAGAGAAATTAACAGATTGCTTTTTTTGACATTATATTTATACTATGATTTTATTTTTTCCCATCGTACAACATTACGCGGCCATATCACGAATGTGGCAGCGAAATTGGGGCATAGTGGGGGAATTTTCGGACACAGTCCGATGAATTCAAATATGATTCTACGCTCCTTCTAGACTATTCTTCATTTTATGCTCGTAGGATTATGAAATTTCACAAAGCTATTAAACAACTCGAAGTTGAGAGTTGATCATCAGAGATGGAACTAAGTCTATTTTTCATCAGAACTATTCTCCTTTTCCATTGTGTAGGCCCGATTGTTTCTGCAGAAGTAAATACTGCCTACAGACTGCGGGCCGCCATTAGAGTGGAAGGACTAACTGTTTTATCACTCGGCATTGTTATCCAGTCTGAAATATTCACCGTTCTAGGAATCCCGCTTCACAAACGAAGGACTTAATGCTGTTATTAAGCTAAACCATTCACAACCAGCCCAAGCAATTTTATATTTCTAAAAGCGTCCCCTCTACCGCTTATAACTCACCAAACTTTATGTTATATCATTGTATTCCGTTGCCGGGCGGATCAAAAATAAAGTTCTGATTGTGAAATAAAAAATGAACCCTGGACGAATGTTTTCGACTCGGGTATATATTTTACTATATTAAAAATGCTTACCTATCAAATTACATTTTTAAAGAACTTAATAAGCCTTCAATTTACGACATCTTTAAAAATTGATTTATTATGTAAACTTTCAAAGAAAAAAACACAACTAATTTACAAAATTCTCAAATCCCTAAATTTCCAAATAACTTAATTTGGCTTAAATCTACAGGTTCAACACCTCATTTAGTTGTACATAGAAAAATTGAGCTACTAACATCACAACAATAACCAATAAACCAAAAATTAATATGTATATAAATATGTAACAATCTATTGGGTTGATGCAAAAGTTATGACCGTTTTTTAAATATATAATTAAACATTTTTTTTTTAGATTTGTATTATTTATTTCAGTCAGTTTTTATAACCTTCTCCCATCTTTCTATCAACTCATTAATACCATTAGTGTAAAATTCCGTGGATTTTGATGCGAAAAATGTAGTAAATGATGTTTTTACCTGCTCTATTGTATTAAATTTTTTATCATTTAATTTTTTTTGCAGTGATTGGAATAAATGGAAATCGGAAGGAGCAAGATCTGGAGAATACGGTGGATGCTTTATAACATCCCAATTCAACTCATTTACCTTGTGTTTTTTATGGATTTTGGCCTTCGAAGTTGTTAATGGGGCTTGTCTAGGTATAGCCTAATGTCTTTTTCTTGTCGGGTTGTTGTACCCGACCCATTTCTCATCTCCCGTTACCAAACGATGCAAAAAAGGTTCATGTTTTTGTCTCGCAAGTCAAAGCAACGCACGTTGAAACACGATCTAATAAATTGGCAGCCGACAATTGACGAGGTATCCAAACGTCGTACCGCGAAACCATTCCCATACGCTTCAAATATCTTAATCCGGTTGTTTGTTTGACTCCCATCATCGACGCGATCTCCCTGGTGGTTAAACGTGGATTGGTGTCAATTATGACTTTTAACTTGTCGTCATCAGACTTCAATGGCCGCCCGGGACGTGGTTTATCAATTGGTGAAAAATCCCCAGATAGGAATTTTTTAAACCATCTTGTACCCGTCGAACTTTGATGACATCTGCTCCATACACTACGCAAATGTTTTTGGTTGCCACACTCGCGGTATTGTCTTTACGAAATTTATAAAGTAAACAATGGCGTAAATGCACTTTATCGACCGACATTTTGAAAAAATACAAGGGCTCTTCACTGTACTCTGGCCAGGCCAAAACTAACTAGAAAGTAGAGGTAAAGAAAGCATCTTTATACAATGGAATCATTTAAAAGAAGAGATACTATTCATGATTTCTGAGGAATTTTTTTTTTTTACCTAGGATCATAAAAAACGGTCATAACGTTTGCATCATTACTATATTTGTTTATACTAACGTGAAGAACATACATAATGTGCGTATATGCCGATCATAATATTTATGTTTGATTTATAACCTTAATTTGTATATTATATTTAATTATTTTTGAACCGTTTTATACTATTTGTGCAAAATACCTACAGCCGTTGTTATTAAGAAGATAAATAAATAAAAGACGTATTGACTTTTGAGGGTCCCAGTTATAAAAATAAAAATAAAATAACGAAGGAACGCCAGACCCGTAAAAACGAAATGAGATACAAAAAAATATCGGAAAAAAGCTTTGTATGTATAAATAAAGCTATAAATAACTATGCCAGGAGGAAAAAAAACATCAATAATGTTTCAGGTTGAATTCAAATATTGGTTTGATTTTAATATCCTTGGCGAATGCATGCAGTAGTGCGCTACAAGTTGATGAAATATAACATTATAAAAATATAGCTATTCACGTTCATGAATACATCACGATGTTATTGAAAAACAAACGCTTTTGTTTATGCCAGGAAATTGAAAAGTATACCTCATATACGTTACACACATATTTCATGTTTACAAAATACCTTTCACCGATAACATTCTGCAGAGCCCCTCGTCTCCATATAATAAAGCTTTATGTATCCTGTTTCGTTTTAAACAAACGGTTAGGTGGCGTGTAACCCATAACCCATAACCCCCACCTTTCTAGACTGACACATTTTCTAAATGCGTTAAGCGTAAGCGCTAAAAACCTACGCGGGGCATCTTCAGAGAATTTGAAAAGGGTACAAAAGTATCGAGAGTGAGAACCCTTTACGTCAGTGTTTCTCAATCGACGTTAATCACTGTTCCACGAACATTTTAAGAAATTGGAATGTAGAAAAATGACAATATAGTGCTGATGATGTATACAAACCCAAATGGATGCCTTCGCCAAAAATACCTCAATGATTCATACAAAGATATGAGCTGCAGGTCATATGAAGACCTAAAGAGGATCGCACAGGTCATACCGGAGTGGTAGAAGAAATGCAGAACCATGCCGAAAACTTATATATTCTTCACAGAGGAATAAAACCAGAGAGAGATAATTATTTTCGAATTGTGCGCTTAGCAACTAATTTTAGTAAGCTTTTGAGGGTCATACTCCATTAATCGATGACACATACACGTTCAATCGTTTCACCTGAAATAGAGCAACGACCGATGAAGCAAGTCATAATTTTATCTTTATAAATATATAATTCCTCTGTACGTGTGATGTCACTGAACTCTTCCTAAACGGCTTAACTGATTTATGTGCAGTTTTCAGAGTCCTGACGTAACAGGAAATTTTTTAACAAGTCGGAAAATGAAAAGTATTAATTGTGCTATCATAAAATTGTGTATTGCGTGTACAAACAAATTTTTTACTCCAAAAAAACATTAATTAAAATCAGTATTAACATATTACAATAGAAATGAAGAAAATTTTAAAGAAGGTAATATAGAAGTCTAGGCATCTACAGAGCTTTTGACCTATCACTAGCTTGTTAAAGTGGCCAATTTACACACTGTGTAACGTTCACCATTCTGCCCATATTTGAACATCTATATTCCTTCAATTTTTTCATCTGTTGATGTTTGTGAAGTCAAAAAGCTAAAACCTTTATTTATGCATTGAGATTCATCTCATTAAATTATTTCACCCACATACTATGCAACGCCTGATTTTTATTTTTTTTTAAATTTCTATACTAACTTCTTTATGGACCAGGTGGATTTATCAACAATAAAATGTTCTTCATCCTGTTGTAATATGTTAATATTAACAGCTTCCCAGGAAGTTGAATCCAGTCCAAAAATTTGGACAAACTCAAAATATTGTTTTTAAAATCAGTGGGTTTATTTTTTACTTCTTTTTTATCCGTTTTATCATGGTTATGATTATATTGCCAAATCGGTTTTTTTTTTGCTTTGATATTTTTTTCCTTAACTCGGGGATATTTGAGAACCACTGACACAGCCACATAATATCAGGCTTCAAAAGTGGGTAGGGCCCATGTGTGTTATTTAATTAAATAAGAAATTTCTCGTTCTTACACAAAATCTCTACTCAACCACAAAACTTTGCGGAAATATTGACAGAGAGATACAAAGGAATAAGAAGCGGAGCGAAAGATAAGGTGGAAAAATAAAAATCCCATAAATAGGAAAGAAAGATCTTTTCAAATTAAGATACAAGTTTCGCAAAGTTATAATGAAAGTCCGCAGTAAAAAACACGACGAAAATAACCAAATGAGGCTTTTCCAGAAAACTGAGGCGATATCCAGGAACATAATAGCGAATTGGCTTGGAAATAAGTCCCCTTTTCAACATTTCCCTTTTTCCCCTAATGTAGATCCTTTATTTGCGAGATAACAGGACCCGTTTTCGAAACGTTATTGAAAAACACGCAAACCTGAAGATAAGAGACGGATATAAAATAATAAAAGAATTTGCAAGAATCTAATGGGAATCTGGAAATACGACGTTGACTTGGATAATATTCCTCTTCGAAAAGAAGTTATTTTTCAAGAATAATGCATATCTTTACATAAGATTTTAGACGCGTGCTGAAATTACGTCTAATAAAATCACATATAAAAAAGAAATATTTGTATTAATTTCATTAATATTACTATACGTAATGAAGGATTGTTAGTACCAAGGTTGTGTTACAAATCCATAAAATATTATACCAAAAATTTTCAGTAAAATATATAATTACGTCTTAAAAAAAAGTGACCTCACCTTAAAAAAAAAGTTACTGAATTTCTGGTATGAAATATTTCTTTTAATATATGTACATTGAAAAAAAATCTTGTTGATAAGCCGATTTCGCGGTTAAACCGGTTTTTTTTATTATTTATTTTTTGTTTATTATATATTAGTATATTCAAATAAAATAAATAAAAAAAAACAAAAACAAAAAAGTATTTTTCATGATTATAATACTATGCGGATCATGTTCATCCATTTATATATAGAATTAAAATAATTCATTATCATAAACATCATTCCTCTTTCCGCATCCAGTGGTGTATAGGGCCCTGCATTGGTAAACAAAATGCAGCGAATTTTGATCATCTGTTACATGAAGGTAAAGTGATCAATCCAGGAACAAAAAAGTGTTGCGGTGTAGAACCACCTTTTAAATTAATAT
The DNA here is from genome assembly GCF_059751315.1 of Micrasema longulum. Taxonomy (NCBI): domain Eukaryota; kingdom Metazoa; phylum Arthropoda; class Insecta; order Trichoptera; family Brachycentridae; genus Micrasema; species Micrasema longulum. Next base: position 93,176 of record NW_028278497.1, read on the forward strand.
TTTACGTCCACCCTACCAGAAATAGAACCCAAGACCTCAATAATGGTAGGCAAATGCGCCAACATCTGCATAACGAGGCGGACTCTTCTCCACTTGATTATCTTGTTCGGGATTTTTATTTCAGAGCAGCCAGTCTATAACACTCGTCAAGGGTTCTTGTTCTATTTAACTCACATAACTGCAGTCTTTATCCTCCTAGATACAGAGAAATCATCAAAGTATAAAAAAAAAATAAATGACTTAAATTAATATCTACTGCTTTCAGATAAATAGCATTAGATAACAACTTCAGCCCCAGAGAACGCACAAAGCCGGCGTTGAATTAACCCAAATCCACGAGGGGTTAATAAGCTACCTGCATCGCTTCAAGATCTCCGAGATCAACACCTGCCCATGTGATAATGAAACACCTCAAGGTATCTCTCACTATTTGATGCAATACCCCTTTATCAGCTTTCGAAAACTAGAGCCGGAGACGCGAAGCAGAAGTTTAGGCAAGGACGTAAGCGACATCGGATCGCTGATACTTCATAAAGAACTCACACGAGAGGTAGTACCTTACACAGTCAAGTTAGTGCAGGACATTGGTAAAATAATCCAATGACTCAAAATGCCAAGCACTCTTCCATTGGAACGGAAAGCCTGTCGATATCTGTCAACAGGCGGGCTTCTCCCGAAGAGTTTTAAGTGGCTTCTTTTGAAGAGTAATAAGTGGTTTCCTCTTCACTAGAGCAAACGCTAAAGAAGTTCCTGATTGGCCGACTATATAATATTCCTCCTGATCCCAACACTTATAAAAGAGAAACTAATTAAAGCAGGAAAATCCACTTGAATTGTAAACCTTGTAAATAATAAGCAAGGTTAATAATAAATGCAATTCTCATATAAAAATATAACAACTTGCAACTTGTGAATCAATTGTGAATTAATTAATCATTTTTTACATATAACTAGAGAACTAACAAGAATGCTGACAATTTTAATATTTTTTATCTATCTTATGTCGGCTGTTATTTATTTTTAATCAAATAAAATAGATTACCATAAAATCGTCCATAAAAATTAAATACTAAGTAAAACGCAAATAAATTTTTCACTAATGTAACATAAATACCACACCATACAATCCCACCACCTGGCCACACCCCACACAATTATACCATACTCAATTAGACTTTGACAAAATGTGTAAATAAATTGTAAATTCAATATGGGATTGCCCTGAACTGTTATCTCTCATCAACTTCGGGTTACCTGGAAGAATGACTAGACAGGTGCCACCGTTTTGTAGCAACAGTGTATACTTGTAATGCCGTATTGAACAGACTCGGCAATAGTTATTTCTACGTATCGGATATATTAAGTGTAGGGTATTGTTGCTATAGAACAAACCTTTTAAACTTTTCCAAAGATGGTGAATGGTAATTATATTTACTTATTTATGCATTTTATAATATATACAATTTATTGTTCACTTTGCCCAGCTGTATGAAACAGTACATACGATTTTCATGTTATAATACTTTAAAATATTTTACTATTTAATTTGTTTTTTAAATTTATTCTTAAATTGCTTAAACACTCTACTGAATATGTTGTAAAGTTTTTAGGTTAATTTTTTTTATAAATCTTGTATAATTTTTAGGTTTAACTTTTTTTATAAATCTTTGGTAAAAGGAAATTCATGTTTTTTTATTTATTAATATTTAGCCAAATACGTTAGTATTATAAAGGCAGATTTGCCGTTTATTTCAATAAAATAAAATGAAATAAAATTAAAAATAAATAGTTTTCGTAACCCGGTGATTTTTTTCCAGCTAGCTTCTGTTGAAAACGATCAATAAAGGTAAAAAAAAATAAAAGCTTCACAAAAGTTAACAGATGGAGGCGTTAAGGAAATGTGGATGTTTAAATATAGGTACAATGGTAAATTTTACAAAGTACGTAAAGTGACCACAAAAATTCAATCTATTAAAAAAACTACTTGCTCAATCATTCAAGTGGTGAATTTATTTTAAAACGATATTTTTCTATTTAAGTATACTTTGGATTCGTGCGCCTAAAATACGTTTGTTACTTCTTAAATCATACATATTTTCAAATAAAAATCTAACGCTTTGTAAAACAATAAAAAAAATCATTGCAAGCAAAATAAGACAACAAATAAATACAACTCCTCGCTGTAGTACAATTTTATACGACATGACATTTGACAAGGTCAACACGTTCTTCCAAATTGAATAAAACCTCCAAGCCAAAGCCACCCCAAAATAAACTATATTATTTTGATTAAGATGTGGGCTCCTAACGTCGACGCACAAAACGGGTAATGCCGTCAACAAAACTTGCAATATTCTTATTTTTCTCCATTTTATACATCTAGTAACGTCAATACTCGTATTTTGTGCTATTTTAATATCGTAAATTATAAAAGTCTTGGATATTGAAAAAACAAAAAAAAAATTTAAAGTGTCATAAAAAATATCTGCTGGTACTCGAAATGTGTTAAATATATATTATGTTTTGTGATATCCATGTTATTTTTCGTAATAAAATGAATTTCATAAATACTTAGTCGTACTTATATAGTTTTTTTTTCATAAAGTCTTTATTCAATATACATTATTACAATATTAATACATTATAAAGAAAACAAAGTATTACGATATATTTTGTCGCGATAAACTATTCAATAATAGTTTGTCATCGGGTGCTCAGACATTAGTTTTAATTAATAATTAAATGAGAAGAGTACAGACATAATACTGGATACATATAAAATAATAAACATAAAAAATAGTTTAAAGAAATATTATTTTTTTTAAAGTAAGAAAATAGAGTAAAATAATACAATTAAAATCAAAGAATAGTAATTTACTTTTAAATATAAGAAAAAAAAAATAAACTCATATTTAAATAGTGTGTACTCATAAATGTAATCAAAATAAGATAAAAAATAAATTAAACAAAGTAAAGTAAAGTAAACCTAATTCTTAATGTAAAGGAACATATTTGAATTTTAAGAGCTCTTTTAGTATTTTTTCATGAAAAGGATATTATACATCATCAAACCCTTATGTGCATAGGGCACTACATTATTAAATTCAATTCAGCGTATTAAAAAAAATAGAATGTAAGGTTATAATTTTTACACTTCATTTGCCCGTCCAGAAACTATAAAACATTGCAGTGTAGAACCACCTTTGAAATCAATATTTCAAGTCCATCTTGCTCCTTTTTTAGAATTCCTACATTCGAGCAGCTATGGAGTCAAGAACACTTGTTCAGTATTCTGGTTCTACTAGGCCTTTTTCTACTAAATGTGCACTCCGCGGTACGATACAAGGAACAGCTACCTCAGCAGTAAAATGTCGCGACTGGCGGCTCTATTTTGAGACGACAGCATTTCCTGCACGTGATTTTCACCCCTGTGTTTACCTTGCTCAGAGGTGCTTTGACTTTCCCGAAGACCATTGACTTGACACTAGCAGCAGCGTCAGAAAAACTATTAACCATCAGGAATGTCAAAAAATAACAAAGTTGAAATTTTTATCTTGCTTTTTGATATTTATTTTAATTCCGTCATTTTTAAAAATTTATTTTAATTTTCAAGTGTCCGGGCGGATGAACAGTACAGTTCTGTGAATGAAATAAAACCAGAATGAGGAAGTTCAGTGTCTTTTATAAAAATAATCATTATTAAGTATTAACTTTTAGCTCCTAATGGTACATAGTGTATTGCATTGATGTACCAATCGCAGCGTATCTTAATCATTTTTGTTACATGAAGGTAAGATTATCAGTCTTACGCTTCAGGTGCCAGTCCAGGGACTATAAAAACACCCTATTAAATAAATACGAATATTTCATTTCAACCATGTCAGGAATTTAACCAGAGACTTTCCGCATGGTACGCAAACGCGCCGACCATTTCCCTACGAGGCCGACAAAAAATAATTTAAAAAGTAATAAAATTATGCAAACTTTTTATGCTTATCTGCATATTTTTATATGCGTGAATACTTTTATAAAATGGCGTCATTATAATCATTCGTTTAGGAAGCGCGGAGCGATTATGTCTAACGTTATGAGCCGAAGGCGATGGAGAAAGTTTAGTTCAACCAAAAATAATATCGGAAACTTTTGTCTCGTGAGACGGAACCGAAACTTACTATTTAAGGCTCTAGAAAAAAGTTTATAATTCCATAATATGTGTGCAAATTACTCCAAAAACATATCGCAAACATTTTCAGGTGGCGTCATCAAAAGTTCTTAAATATAATGCGTTTACACCACAATAAACATTTTTGTACAAAATAAAAAATAATTTTAAATGTTTATTTCAGCACACCCGCCAATTACAACGTTCGTACGAGTATTATAAAAAAATGTTTAAAAAAGTACAGAAAATTTAAAGATATGGATATAAAATGTTTTCAAATGTCGTTGTAAATGTCATCAACTATAAAATTATTTCAAATTTCAATTTAATATGTAGATTTTCAACCCAAAAACGGGTCAAGAAACCCAACCGTTCGTGCGCTCTGTAGCTGCAGCACGTGTTTTGATCTAACTTTTATTTGTAAACGATCTTAAATAATACTAAAAAATAAAATAAAAATTATTGCACCACAACGGGCCAAGAGGCCCAATTACAGTGATGAATTAGAGCAGAGGATATCCAGGGTTGAGAAAAATCACATGTAATTTTTGTGTTCTCAACGGGAAAAGAATAATAAAAGAATTTAAATAAAGTAAAGAGGGGCTAGATCTCATTACCGTCCATTCGCTCAATAGCTGCAAGATGAGCTGTAATTTAGCTCTTATCTGTTATTAAATTCGATCATAATGAGGAAGTTTAGTGGTTTTTTTTACGTTTTTTATTTGATAGTTAAAATAAACAAAAAAATTAAAAAATATTTTTTGTATCGTATTTCAAGTTTTATATTTTTTAAATTATTCCTACAGTGATATCACAAGTTCTAGTGGGTAAATTTTTTTATTTAAAAAAAAAAAATCTGCGTCGAAATACGACGTTTATTGGCAAAAAATTAAAGTACACACTTGCAATACCAAATAAAACAAAATAAGTGTTTGACATGTAAAAATTTCAAGAAAATATTCCTAGCAGTTTCACTAGATACGAAAATACCTGTTCCAAACCTACATATATAGATTGTCAGTTGCCAATTTTAAATTATTTATAAATTTCAACTTCATTTTTTTTTATTAGTTTGCAATTTTTTTTTTATTCTATGTTTTTATTTTTCAATTAAGATAAACCAAGAACAATTCAAGAGTTAAAGAATGAGATGATTCGGCATATTAACGACATTGAACCTCAATTGAACGTAGTTATGCAGAAAGCAGCCAGCCATAGAAAAGTGAAACTGAGATAATAGCACCTTTGTGAGATGAGTGAATTATCAAATCTACACAACAGTTGGAATGTTTTTGAATTTGACGAATGATTAACAATGAATACATTAGTTTTTTTGGTATTACAAACAATAATCTTATGTGTTTGAACAGTGTAAATTAATTTTAAAGTACCGTAAGATTTTTCTAGTCCTGTGGGTGTTTTCTGCAAATTGAGAAATTCCGTTTTTGTGATCGAGACTATTTTCAGAAGTGGATTTTTACAGTTTTTTGTATGAAAGTGGTCCGGCTGTTTTTAGAAAACATAGAATTGACCATACTGCACTCGATAACACCAATATATCATTTTTTCAAAATTGTGGACGGGCTGCTTTCTGCATAACTAGGTTAAATTATGCCTCAGCGTCATTTAAAATATGGACCATCCGATAGATGTAAACCAAAGCGAGCATTTGACTGATATTTTGTTTTACACATAATTGTCATAGATCTTTCGATAATAATAATAAAAAAATAAGATAATTCTCCGAAAACTTTTTGTTTTATTGACAATTAACATCGTGCGTTATGGTTGGACCACCCTTTATTTAACCATTGTGTATATATATATAAATATAAACATATATCATCATCATCATCATCTTTACTTTTCCACCACTAATGGCGCATATGGCACTGCATTGGTTATTTTTGTTACGCTAAGGTAAGATAATCAGTCTTACGCTTCAGGTACCAGTCCGGAAACTATGAAATATCCTCGTGTAAAAACACCCCTTCAATCAATATATCGTATCAACCATGTCGGCAATCGAACCCGAAACCTCTTGCATGGTTGGCAAACGCACCGACTATTATACCACGAGGCTGACTTTAATAATATGTTATAATAATAAGACTAATACCATATTGTAATAGAAACTGTCCTAATAGATTTGCAAAAGCAAAATACTGTTTTAATATTCAAAATACTTTTAACATTTATGATAAAATTATTAAAAAAATTAATAAAAAACTAATAAATGAAATAAAATTGAAATTAATTAATAATTTAACAATAGGCAAGTGACAATCTGAAATTCGAAATAGTTCGTTTTTATAATTTTTTTAAAACATTTTTGAGATTCTTCGCTGTGCAGTGCAAATGCTCTAATTTTTAAAGCGTGTAAAAAAAAAAAACAACATTTTTTATCGCATAATGTATTCTAGATTTAGTATCAGGCCATGCCCATGTAGGATTTTTTGTTTTCATGAAAAAAGTTAAATATTATAAAATAAAAAATGTACAAAATGTAAACAAAGAAATTGTAAATAAAATTATAAAAAAATAAATATAATTCAATTTCCCGTAGCACTGAATTCCGTCATTGGAAACAGGGAGCTAAAAATGTAATTCAACCGTCGATGCTTTTAAGGCTGTAGTCTGGTAAAAAGCACGTGAAATGAGGAAATCATACGATTTTGCCATTTTAAAACATACGTGTTATCGGTAACGATAAGGGCAGGTATGAAGATCATAAAAACGTTAATGAGATATTGCTATAAATTAAATATTACAACCAGAATTACCTTCTTTAAAAAAAATAATACAATTCTATAAAAAAGTTTCAGCTAAAATATTTCTATAAATATATTTGTTTAAGTATTACCGAATGCATAATTTTGCGTAAAAATAAAGAAAAATATCACAAAAATGTTTGTGATTTTAAATGCTTGTATTTCTTTTTAAAAATAAAAAATTAAAATTTTGCTCTAACCACTTTCATGTTCAATTTATTATCTTTACATTATTCACACAAATTTTAGTTCGATACTTAGCCTTTATGGAGATCCCAGATACCTAAGTTTAGTCTGAATTTAAAATGGCGTAATCTGCCGGTCTAAAAGTAATTATATTTTAGTTACATAAAATTTTTAAGTATATTTTTTAACAGAAATAAATACCTTTAAAAAATATTGTTTTCATCTGATTTATGTTTTTTTATTTTTTTATTACTGCGCGATTTAAAAAAAACATTTGTTTTACAATGGCAAAATTGTATAATTTCCTCATTTTGCCTGCGTATTACCAGACTACAGCCTTAAGACGTGATGGGATACTTTTATATTTAACCTTGAGGTAATTTTTACATAAATGGCGCAACACAAATTATCCGTACTGATAACAGTAATGTACATTATGTGTATGTGTGGTCTTATGAAACTTTTTAGAATTTAATTCATATTTCTGTAGATTTTTTTTATGTATTTACATGATAAAATGCTCAAAACATACATTTAAACGAATTTTTAGTAATTTCTGCAAAAAATATTTAATAAAATGTGAAGCTTAATTTCACCGCGATCATATTTCATATCTGGGTACTCTTTACTACGTGAAAATAAATTGAAAAAGCTTCCTAATCCTACTTTAATAACTTCTTGCGTCCCTGTTACTCTCACTTGTGTTGCCGTCTGAATATTCATGATCTTCCTTTCTTTTTATGGCTCTCACATTACTGACAACCTTATACCGAATATTATATATTACAAGAACGAATATAGGCACTGAATTTTTTGTATGCATTCGAATAAAGTTGATTAATGAACAAAATTAAACAATGCAAAACTTCAAGGAAGTATTCCTAACAACGTGTGTCAAAATAATAGGCTCTTAAAAGACTACTTTGCCATTCTCAATTTGACACTCTAAATAGAAGAGTGATAAAAGATAGAAGAGTGTATAAAATGACGTTGATTTTTTGAAACATTGAAAAATATACAATTTGTTTATTTATTTAATAAAAAAACTTTATCGTTCAAAATTTACGCTATTTCTCAACATTTTGGCACCTTTGTAATAGAAAAATATGGAAGAATTTAAAAACCGTTTCGCCCTTCTTGTGTACGAAATGACAAACGGTGTATTCTTCTGGAATAAAATGATTTTTCCATCAATTTTTTAACAGAAATAAAAAGTTTTTAATATCATAACATAAAAATATTAAGAGGACAGGATTTGTTTTAGTTTAATTACAAATTTAAAGCATTAAAATAAAAATTAATTTAATAATTTGTAGAATTATTTATTTATAAATTTGTAAACAAAAATTGCGCCATCTAAGTTATTTGGAATAATAATCACAAACAAGTATCTTTTTTTTTTTTTTATTCAAACCAGCACATTCTTCATGAGCCCATTTTCCACACTTCATTTATTTCAACCATGTCTCTCCTGACTTATAAATAAAATGACAAACCATGTAATTTTCCCCTTCCGGTACAAATGTTTTTTTATCCCACTACATGAGTTTTCAAAAAGCATCCTATAGTATATATCACATTGCAGAGTGTAGATTTGAATTAAATTATAATTTGACATAAATGCCAAAATAACACCAATGATCTTTTCAGTTGGTATTGAAGAAAAATAGTTGAATAAACAACATAATACCTTTGGTGTCACAGCGATAAAAATATTGATTATTTCGAAAAAGAAACAACTACACGTCCTTTTCGGGCCCCGTCGCCATAAGCTTAGATATTAGCGACTGTTTATATGTCATATCAATGGTCGTTTTGGTGCAGGTTCAAACATGACCAAGAGTTTAATTTCTAAAATATGGCTACTATGTCATTATGTACACCTTTCTCCTACAACGAAAAACATCTTCATCTATGTCAGCTATTTTACAGTAACGGATGACCTATTTTAATCCGATCCACTTACATTATCCCTGCCCACGTGACCCACAAATCATCCCCCTACCCTTTTTCCTATCCACCCCGAAATTCCTGCCCTCACCTTAGCATCCTTATACACCGGAGAGCAGAATCATTATTTTACTATTTTCTTTCCACTCAGGAACTATTATATTCAATATACGAGTTTTAAATAAAGTTCAAGCTGTTGAAAACAAATTAATAAACTAAAAAAAGTATTTCAAACTTTCAAGTGAATACTATATTCTATCTTAAGTAGAAACTTATAATATACCATAGAAAAAATATTTTGAAATATATAAGTTATTACCCAATTTTGTATCAAGTTACATAAAAATCTGTCAATATTTAAAGCATAATATGCAGATATCTCTAAAAAAAAGACCCTTAACAAGTAATTTTACACCGTTAAAATATTGCATTGAATATTTAGAAAATCAATCGACATTTTACTTTAAAACGAAAGCATAAAAAAATATTAAGATGGGTAGGTATTTCAAAAGAAACTAATCGCTTGCTTCAAACACTACCCAACATTCAAATTCTACCAACTATTAAAAATTTTGAAAAAAACTTGTAAGTGATTTATTGTAAAATCAACGATTTAAAATATTTATTATTTGTATAGGATTCATCCGTATTATTTGTTTTTTTTATTATATTTTATTTTATTAACATAAACGGCAATTCTGCTTTTACAAAAAATTATAATACTAACATATTTGGCTTGATATTTTTTTTTTTTAAACATAAATTTCCTTATACCCAAGATTTATAAAAAAAAATTAACCTGAAAATTATACTTTATTTATAAGTAAAAAAAATAACCTAATAATTATATTGCATATTCAGTAGAAAGTTTAAACAAATCAAGAATAAATGTAAAAAACAAAATTAAATAAGAAAACATTCTAAAGTAATACAACAACAAAATCATAAGTACTGTTTCATACAAAGCTGGGCAAAGTGAACAATAAATTGTATATGTTATGAAATGCATGAATATATAAATATAATTACCATTCACCATCTTTGAAAAAGTTCAAAGGGTTTGTTCTATAGGAACAATACCCTATACTAAATATATCAGATACGTGAGTATAACTATTTCCGAGTTCATGAAGTCTGTTTAATACGGCATTACAAGTATACACTGTCCGTGAATTGTTGCTACAAAACGGTGGGATCTGTCTAGTCATTCTTCCAAGCACCTTGAAGTTGATGAGAGATAATAGTTCAGGGCAATCCCATATTGAATTTACAATTTTGAATAAATTTAAAAGGTCTATAATTTTTCTTCTATCGTTAAGTTTTAACAAATTTAATGTTTTTAGTAAAAAATCGTAATTTAAAAATTCATGACTGATTCTAAGTTTAAAATTTATATACCGTAAGAATTTTTTTAGACTCTTTCAAGATAATTTTGGTGACAATTGTAGTAAGGAATCCATATTGTAGAGTTATACTCTAACTGGCTTCTCACTAATGAAGTATACTTCAATTTCAAAGTGCCTATATTTTTGAATTTGTTAGTCACACGTTACATAAAACCTAACTTTTTTAGAGATTTACTAGTAATATTATTTATTTATTTCACGTAATATGAAACATCTGAAAACAGATACTGTGTTATGAAAAATTTTGTTTTTACTTTAGATTCTTCTGACCATTATAATCTTCAATACCTTCCAGTTTTTTCAAGTATTTTATTTTAAGAATGCTCGCTAACAATCTCAAAAAACTTCAGAACGGATTTCTAGAAAAGTTGAAATGTAACCTCGCTATTTATTTCATAGACTGAAACGGCTCTTGAAACTTCTAGAATCTACAAAATAAAAGCTCTTAAGACCGTCAAACTTTTATTTACATCATGACTGCATATTATTGACGCGAGAAAGAGATATAAAGAGTGGAGAGGATGAATTTATATGTAAAGGAAGTGTTTTTTTAGGCAAGAAAATCCATCCCAAACGAAGGTAAATAAAGCAAAATATTGTAAGGGGTTCTGAAAACATACTCAGCTGCTGAAAATTCAGAGGAATAGTATTTTAATGTTAAAACATTTTATCTATCATAACAAAAGTCATTCAAAGAAATACGGGACACAGGATTATGAAAATAAAACATAGAACTTGAATGATGTAGTAATAATAAATTCATTCGTGTTTTCCAAGTTTTTGTTATTAACGAATAAAAACAAAAAACCACACGTTCGAAAGGCATTTTTATGAACATATTCATACAAAAAAAAAACTTTCCGTGAATACGATTCTTAAACTAATTTCGAATACATATTTTTTTTAAATGGAATATTAATAAATCATCAGCCTCGTGGTGAAATGGTCAAGGGTTTGCCTACCGTACAAGAGGTCTCGGGTTCAATTTTCGACATGGTTAATTTGAAATATTTTTTTTAAAAAAAAGGGTATTTATGCACTAGAATATTTCATAGACCCCGCACTGGTACCTGAAGCGTAAGACCTTCATTTAACAAAAATGATCAAGATACGCAGCGATTGGTCTACCAATGCAGTTCCCTATGCGCCATTAGAGTGGAAAGGGAATGATGATGATATCAATAAAAATAAATATTAAAAAAGAAATATAACTCAATTACTTCAACCAGATATTTTTTTTGAATCCAACTGATCCTTCATTATTATTATCAAACAATTCCTATACGAACGAGGAGTTTTATAACATTATTTTGCATTAAAAACAAGTTTCTTTTTCCTCGCTTTAGACGACAGAATTTTAAAAATAATAAAGACATGGACACAAAGAGTAGCATGAGCAAACATTGGATATATTTACTTACTTAATCCATGTCCGCTCTCCGGGTGGAGCATATGGTGTCTATGATAAGTCATTTGAAATTAAAATTGTTTTTTTCCATTGCTACATTTTTATAGATTTGTTTCCAAACGACTGATTGGTTTCAATCAAATTGTTTTGGAAATTCAGATTCTATCAAATAAATTTAAATCGATAAGAATGGTAATAAAAAATAGTTTATACTAAATTCAGATTATTGATAAACAATAAAAAGAAGTAACATTAATGCTCTGTAAAATAAAAAATGAATCGAAAATAAAAATTGATTGTATTTGATTGTTATATATGATACTTCATAAAAAATATTTTTAAATTGCGTTTTTACTACTCCAAACGAGTGCATTGGTATATTTTTTATTTAAAAAAATTCTTTTCATCTTAAATATTGGCTAAAAACAATATCTGAATCGAAGTAAATAGTTCGTCTATTTCTTGAATCAGTTTTCGTCTGGACAAATGAAGAAAACAGAGCTGTATGAGAAATAGAACCAGAACCCAGTACGAGCGATTTCGACTCGATGGCTGCATTAAGGTAAAAAACAAAAATAAGTTATGTAGTAGTTAACGCATTCGTCCATCATTCTTTACGTCCTTGGTTCGATTGAGGCATGAGTAGACATGCAATTTAAATGGTCGTTTGAACTGTTATATAGAGATAATGATGAAGATGAAATAGTGAAAATGAATTGGATAATTTTGATTTTTTAATAAATGCTTATTAATGTTTAAATTATGGCAGAATACATAATTATAGTAATTATCATAATTGATATCAAAAATATCTGAATTAGCAATTATCAGTATTTAACAATTAATGTCATGTATTTTTTATTTAAAATTCGAATTGATGATTTCATTTAAGTAGCATGTAAATATGTTGCTGGCCTCATGGTATAATGGTCAGCATGTTTGCCTACCTTGTGAGAGGTCTCGGGTTCGATTCCTGACATGGTTGATATGATATGATTTTCCATCCAAGCTGCTAGTCTTTGGAATGAGCTACCTCTTCATATAAAAAAACTTTGCACCTTCTGTAGCCACTTTCAAGAAACGCCTGAAACATTATTATATATCCCCAGAATCCTGAACTCCCTGAGTTTTACTGCTTTTTTTTTCTTAAATATGTATTTTTATCCTTTTTTCTTTCCTTGGTTTCTCTTTCTCTCTTTTTTCAAACACACTATCTACTCCCACATTCGTCATTTAACAAAAACATAATGTACTTTTTTTACTTTATTAAAATTAATATGTGCACGCCTTATCTCCAAATTGAAAAACAGCTGTTATTTTTAATTAATTAGGTTTTTTATTTCATTTTATGCATGTACCTATCTTTTGGTATATATTGATGATTTTTAAGTAAAAAAATTTACCTAATTTCTTCTTTTGGACCAATCTATTTTTGGTTGGCTAGAAGATATTGCTTTTAGCAATAGGTCTGCCAAAGTACGTATTCTTTGTAGTTAACGTTTTATTAATTATAAATATTAAAAACTATTTTTTTTATTTGAAAGGGTATTTTCACTCCAGAATATTTCATAGTCACAGGACTGGTACCTGATGCTTAAGACTATAAAATTTGTAACTTGTATAAAGGTATCTTGGTCAAAAATGACTAAGATACGCTGCGATTAGTGTACCAATGCAGTGCCTTATGCACCATTAGGTGAGCAAAGAGAATGATGATGATGTCATGTAACTATTTTGCGTAATAATTATTTGCGCATATTTCTTTAATATTATTTCCCATCTAAGCGTTGTAATATAAAGTTTTTTTTAATATTAACATATTACAACAGAGATGAAAAACATTTTAAAGAAGGTAATATATAAGTCAAGGCATCTACAGGGCTTATGACCTGTCATTGGCTGGTTTAAGTGGCCACTTTACACACTGTGTAACATTCACCATTCTGCCCATATTTGAACATCTATATTACTTCAATTCTTTCATCTGTTGATGTTTGTGAAGTTAAAGAGCTGAAACCTTTATTTATGTGAGATTCATCTAATTCAATTATTTCACCTACATACAAGGCAACGTCTGAAATTTTTATTTTTTTCAATTTCTATACTTCTTCATGGACCAGGTGGATTTATATTATACATATATTATAAAATATTGTTGATAAATCCACCTGGTCCATGAAGAAGTATAGAAATTGAAAAAATAAAAATTTCAGGCGTTGCCCAGTATGTAGGTGAAATAATTCAATTAGATGAATCTCACCCGCATAAATAAAGGTTTCAGCTCTTTACCTTCACAAACATCAACAGATGAAAGAATTGAAGTAACAAAGATGTTCAAATATGGGCAGAATGGTGAATGTTACACAGAGTGTAAAATGGCCACTTAAACCAGCCAATGACAGGTCATAAGCCCTGTAGAAGCCTTGACTTCTATATTACCTTCTTTAAAATGTTCTTCATCTCTGTTGTAATATGTTAATGTTAACAGCTTCCCAGGGAGTTTAAACCAGTCCTTGTCTACAAAAATTTGGACAAACTCAAAATATTTTTTTTAATATCTAATTTATTTTTGACTTTAAAAATACTCAATGTAAAAAAGTCTCTTTTTGAAATACACTAACCGAATATTAACGGTAAATGAAAAGTGCAACGGTTAATTATTGTGAAGAAGTTTCATATTGTATTAAAAATAATATTTACATGACGAACACTTACTTCAAACGTATTTAAAACCACCAATTGCAGCACTTCACTGATTTTTGAAAACGCAAACCAAAATTCAAGCACCGAACTCTATCCTTCTAGAACACAGTCGTGTCCCGCCAAAAGCTTCAAATGTTTAGGGCCAAATTGGAAAATTTAAAACGACCGCGCGGGAAACACTAAGCAGCGATAGCGCGAAAAAAAGCAGCAACCATAGACAAGAATTAATCCTCGGATAGGAAAGTTGGAAAATGATTTTCAGAGTATTTTAGAGGATTTTTTATTTTAAAGGCGGTGTGCGATAGCGACCGTGCGATTCGACGGATGAGAGAGGACAGGCGCCGCGACGCGTCGGGGCGCTGAGCGGTCCGATATCCCCCCTTCCCCACCTGACTTCACCCCCGCAACCGTTATGCTTTGCAGCCTACAGACTAACTATGTAGGTTTTTCAAAGGGAATTAAAATCAGTTCAAATATGTAAAGGTATTTATAGGACAAAATACGATATAATTATGGTTGAAATTATTATGATAAATATAATATATTTATAAACGCAGCTGAATAAGCTTTATTAAAAAATTAAGGTCAGTTTTATTTGAAATAGTCTATGTTTATAATATATTACTTACAAACATTGTGATAATACTTAATTTCAAATGTAAAATAATAAGATATCTGAGGTATTCTAAAGTATTTATAATTTTTCGGGCCTATTTTATCAAATTGAATGAAGGAAATATGTTATGTAAATTAATTGATATGAAAACGTATTTTCAAAAAGCTTCTTAGGTGAAAGAGAAAAAAAAAGATGAAAACCACAAATGTTTAGAATTTATAATCAATTACAATCAATTTTAATCATTTGTAAACCAGAATATAAACATAATAATAAAAATTATGAATTCTATCTTTTTTTTGTAAAACCCATATATTTTTTTTAAGAAAGCATAAAGTGATTTTTGAAAACAATACATTTATATAAAAATAAAAAGAAAACAAATAAGCTTTCATAAATTAACAAAAACATGTAAATTCCAAAATTGACAAAATTTGTGACACACTAGGTTTCTATAGAGGTGATTACTATATTAAAATCAATTTAACCTTTATCATTCAGTTAATAGTTATTCTGTTTTATTTCAATATTAAAATTAGGAAACGAAAAAATATTTTTTTACTGTTATGATAACGTTGATAACGGAGGTGGTAAAAAAATGTAACTGCTATTTTTTAACAAAAACTAAATTACCAAGCGTAGAGGTAAATAAAAAAAACATTTCGCTTCGCGTGAAAAATTAAACGCCGCTACGCACTCCGTACCGCGCTTCGTTCTAACTTCAATTCTTTATCCATAATACCTACCTACTCGTATTATAATCTCCCAAGGAAAAAGTACATATACATATAAGCATGAAATCTCACTCGTCCGTCTCCACTCCACCCTCACCTGCCCAGTGCCGTGCCCTTGTCCATCCGTATCTTAAAAATGAAATTTTAAACTGCACCAAGTCGTTAACGTTGTAAAAGAACACCAAAAACTGAAGGTTTCCACTACAGAGTAGCAAATTAAACTGAAATAGTATCAAAACTAGTTGTAACCTTTATTTTATTTTTAAAAACGGAAAACTTCGACGTTTTAAAAAAAAATGTGAACCAACACCGTTTAAAAACAAGTACGTTTTAAAGAAACGTTTTTTAAATTTTGCTGTGTGTTCCTTTAAGTTTTTGACCCATCCATCCAGACTCCATATAATATTGTCAGAGTTTATTTGTTTATTTATTTTAAAGAAACAAACAGTCGACAATGATAAAGTAACATTTAAAAAAATACAGTTAGCAAAAGACAGACCAGCAAAGTTTATCAATAAGAATCATACATATTATTCAGTTGTGTTACAACAAAAGGGTGTGTTTATGTGTATTTGTATGAGAGTAAGTGTAGATATTAGTGTAGGAGTAAGTGTTCAGGTGTGTGTAAGTGTGAGCATCATTAAATAGTAAGTGGGATCGTATCGCACGCAGAAATAAGGAGTCTTAATTTATTTTTAAATAAATTAAAGGGCATGTAAAATATATCAATAGATGAAAAAAAAACATTTTAGTTAGAGCAAAAACGATAGAGGAAAGAGTGTTGTGCATAGTTAGTGCTACAGACTGGCAGATGGACCAAATACTTATTTCTTATCACGCGAAAGAGGACATTAAGATTAATGTTGGAGAGTAGGCATCATTATGTATACAGTAATGAGGCAATGAATCAGCTCACAATTTCCTTAAAATGCCGATCCTGCCATTCGATCCTTTTTGATAATAATTCATAATTAGCACATCATAAACACATATGTCTTGAAAAATAAATACCATATTTTAAGAAGGGGTTTATATTTTATTTGATAACACATTGACAAAGTAATATAAAAGGAATGCAAAGTTTACTAAGTGGCTTAATTTTACTGTAGGCTCTTTTAAATAATGTAAGTAAAAAAGCCCGCCCAATTTAACTAAAACGTTCATCCACTCCATACAATAATATTCACATGTTTGCGCTGACAATTTCTTGTAAATGCCCCCTCGGTAGTGCACCGGAATGAAACTTTTTGATAATCATTTATGAATATTTGCAGCTCATAAACGCAATATATGAAAAAAGTTTTTTGAAAACAATACTACTTTTATAAAAAAATCTAAATGCCTATCTCTACTTAATACGTCATATTTTTTTTCCAAAAAATAATCGTGTTTACTAGACATCAACTTATATTTTAGTGTTGTGTCAATACTTGAAAAGAATTTATGAAAAGGTCAATACTTTTCTTTAAAAACGTAAAAATTTACGATTTGCGGTAAATAAGTTTTTAAATTCACTAAATATTACTTTAATAATAGATAATACAACTTGAAAACATTAGTTTATTTAATTTTTATTTCTTGTTAACTTAATTTTACATATTATCTGGTTGGAAAAGCTTTGTCATATAAACGGACCTATTTATTTTATAAAGTATAGAAAATTTGGGATATTTTAAAAACTTCACTTGGTAAAAGGGCCCTTTATGCCACGTAGGGGGTCGGTTTGCAATCCGCTTGCTTCATGGAAGTGACATACCCCCACGTCTGTTTCTACCTCCTTCCCTCATTTCTCACCTGTAAATGTGTGCACATGATATGAGACTCTAAATGGAGACATTTGTTGCAGTCACTTCTACCTGAAACGATTTATATCGCTTCTTTTTAATAACAATGTTCGCGTTATTAGCTTTAAAATTCTTAAATAAATTATTGTTTCTCGAGATGAAATTTATTTATATTACTTCAAATATTAAATATAACTTTGATTTTAACCTATTTGGTACCAATGTTCACATTTGGGACACGTCACTGTTGTATTGAATCCATCGCCGATTTTTAGCAACATCGAAATATTGTTTTACACTTCAAATTTGTAACTGCTCTGGCTATTTTTTAATGTAAAAATGAAGTATTGTGGACTTACGGGCAAAAGTTCTGAGGTTCAGATCCCACTCTACCACAACTCGATTTTAATTTTTCCAGCACAAGTTATTTACAACTTTTGGGAAATGGTTTGAAAATTTAAGTATTTACATAAATAATAAGCACTCATGTATTTCTCTTTAATATAAATAAAAAAATTGTTGAATTATTTTCGGGTCGATAAATTTGCAATTGCACTATCAAGAGAAATCGTAATTAGTATTATAAACTTCGTGATAACTTCCTATTTAATTTAACTACCGTTATAAATAATATGAAGTAAATAAGCAAATTTATTCAAAAACATATCTGTACCATTTACTTATGATCTTCAACGAGAACATTGATACAAATATATAAACTATTGATATGTGTTTCCTCTTTTGGAGAGCATGTTTTTTTTATAAGTAAGTTTTATAAGTATTTACTCGTTTTCAAGCTTTGAAAATACGTTCGTTATAAAATAGAAATGATGAATAAAATTTAATTAACATCTATATCTACAATATTTGGTTTCAGGTAACCCTAATGACTTTGTGTTGTTTATGGTATCAATTACTAAGGAATCTTCCCCTTATTTAATGCTCTCTTCTTTACCACATTTTGTACGTGACGTATCTTTAAAACACAGGCCTTTTTTTTAATTGAAACATTTAACACAATTAAAAGTTATTTACTACAACTAACAAAAGGCAATGTTAATTTTTCAGCATGTTTTTTACACGCTTGCAAAACTATTCTATTGTTGTTCATTTATTTTGTTAAATTGTTATTCATGAGAAAATTTTCGTTTTACGTATGTTTAAAACGAAATCTAAATACAATCATTGAGTAGTTTTTAACATTTTGAAATAAGTTTTAAGCTGGTCTAAAAATAGCGTTTTTAATTTAAATTAAGTACCATTTCATCTCAGTCCAATTATTGCATTTTTGTTATTCGACGAACGTTTCCTTATTACTGGATAGAATTGGCAATACTGAATGACTCAGGGAAATTTCTGGATACGTAACCAACGCTATAATAGTCTGAATCATGGCATGCAATTGATTCTTGGAAAGTTGGAAACACATTATTTATACCAAGGAAAACATACGTTTATGCGTTATCCAATAACTTTTACAGGAACATTGCTTACCTACGCACAAAATATTTTATTGCTAAGTGTTCAAGTTAATAAAATCCTGGACCCTGTGGTCTTTTACTAGTTTAGTACTAAACGCTTGGAATTTTCTCAATATATTAATGTTAAAAGAATAACAGGAAAATGGCCACAATTGCCCCAATGTACAATTAACATTAGGTACAAAAAATTAAATTAATCAAAATAATGGTAATCGCGTCTAATAAAAAAACCAGTGTCTTCTAGAAAATTAGAAATTACCGGTAATAAAATTTGGAGAAAATTCGACAGTTAATAACAACCGTATAACTGAATACTGTACATATTTTTTAATGTTTTTCTGCTGTGTTTTTTCCTTATTTTTCACTATGTTTACTATCTTTTTTCTAAAAATACTGTTTTTCATTATGTACCTTAAAGAATAAACCACGAGAGTCACATTGAACAAAATGAAAACAATATTTTGTGATTGTGCGATTTCAAAAACGTCATAACTTTTGAACCAAATGAGATAATTTAAAAATATAAAAAACCTTTAAAAATAATAATAGGACAATTTAAAATAGTGTATCTGGGCTACTAGGGTTTTTTGCAATCAAACAAAGTGAACTTCACTTAAAAAAGCACTTTTAAGTAAAAAGTGTATTTTTTTAATGACATATCATAAGCCTGTAGATGCCTAGACTCCTATTTTACCTTCTCTAAAATAATCATCTGTGTTGTAATATGTTCATATAAACAGCTCCCCAGGGAGTTGAATCCAGTTTTTGTCTACAAAAATTTGGACAAACTCAAAATACTGTTGAATTTATTTTATATTTTTTTGTTCCTGACATATTTGTTAATATCTTTAATAATAATAATAATAAAAATTATTCCAGTAAAATGGTTAAAAAGTGCAGACCCACTTCTACGATACAATCTTACTGTTCTATAAAAAAAAAAATGATTATTGAAAAATATATACGAGTACATGAATAACATTTTTATATTCATAAACTTATAAGTATTTTAACATATTACAACAGAGATGAAGAGCATTTAAGAGAAGGTAATATAGAAGTCTAGGCATCTACAGGGCTTATGACCTGTAATTGGCTGGTTTAAGTGGCCACTTTACACACTGTGTAACATTCACCATTCTGCCTATATTATTTCATCTGTTGATGTTTGTGAAGTTAAAGAGCTGAAACCTTTATTTATGCGGGTGAGATTCATATAATTGAATTATTTCACCTACATACTAGGCAACGCCTGAAAATTTATTTTTTCAATTTCTATACTTCTTCATGGACCAGGTAATTTATCAACAATATTTTGAGGTTGTCCAAATTTTTGTAGACAAGGACTGAATTCAACTCCCTGGGGAGCTGTTTATATTAATAATTCAAAATAAAATATATATTCTAATATTATGTCCTTATGGCGGTCTCATCATTTCCAGCCGTTGCTCGAACAGGGGTGCATGGATCCACCCTGCAGCGGCTTGGTGAAACAAAATGGATGAAAGTGGAATGAGCTAGGATTGTAATTCAAGGTAGAAGTATAGGGTGTGTTATTCGCTCTGCCTACACCTGCGAGTAATGGGGTGATAGTAGTGTAAGGAGCATATTTATATTAATTTAACGTGCGTTTTTATAGACACATTCGTTTTTATCGAAAAGAACAGAAAGCTTTATCCAATTTCAGATAATATTTTTATGTCTCATTTATCTTAATAACATTTGTTCCGTGGGGATAGAAATGGACTTATATTAATTACAAGCAACTTATGAATAAATAGATCAATTCTTCGAGGTCTTAATAAATGTAAATCGAAGTGGTGACGCAAGTTTTTTTTCACAAAAAATGCTGATTAATTGTTCTAAATATTTATATGAAAACTATAAAATTAACATATTACATCAGAGATGTGGAATATTTTAGGGAAGGAAGTATTTGTACACAAAAATTTGGACAAACTAAAAATATTGTTGATTGAACTAAAAAATAGTGTATGTATGAATTACCATAAATTCAAATATATTTCAAATCGAAACGATTTTTATATATACCACATGTAAGTTTAATATTATAACACAACTAGTTTCAGGTGTTCTGATTTTAATTAAGAGGTTTTAATCAATAGTTACACACATTTAAAATGTTACATATATTTTAAATGTTATTCCACCAAATAAATTCAGAAACAATAAATAGTAAAATGGTTGCGCCATGTGTACTATATTTATCTTGTATTGCAAATTTACTCGGTTGCTGTGTTAAATTTATTGCTACCTACTAAGCCCTAGTGAGAATGTTGTAATTATCCTACTGTGGGTACAATATTTTTCTCTCC
Source organism: Micrasema longulum (assembly GCF_059751315.1). Lineage (NCBI taxonomy): Eukaryota > Metazoa > Arthropoda > Insecta > Trichoptera > Brachycentridae > Micrasema > Micrasema longulum. Next base: position 114,713 of record NW_028278497.1, read on the forward strand.
GGCTCAATAACAACTGAACTTACTGAATGTGAACGTGATTTTGATATTCTCAGCGCGGTCGCCAAAAACTTATTTATCAATAAGTCATTCCAATCCACTGTGCCGCGTTATCGTGTGAATTCATAATCGAGAAACTGACAAGTGCCGATCTGACCACAGGATCTGATAGAGCCTGCTGCGAGAGAGAAGTTTGAACATTAGGGTTAGAAGATTCCCAGTACAAGGTGGGTAATTGCATTAATTTGTATTAGGGTTCGGTGGCAAAGTACCTAAAGATAATGTAATAGGAACGCCAAATTCCACGAACCAGAAAAAACGCAATATTCGATCGTCCATCTGCTATCTAGCGAGTGACGCAATCAACTGTCATTTCAACAAAAACGAATTTTGAAAATATATTTAAATACCATGTTTCTTAAAATCTTAAATATGAGCAAATTTTAATAAATAATAGAAGAGAGATTTTTGAGAGCGGTCTAAGTCAAAAAATATCGTGAAGAGAAAAATAAGTATTTGTGTTTTGACCGTTTTTATAGGATCAAGTGATTTTTTTTTTAGAACATGTTAGTGATTTAGACTAAGAAAAAAATACACCTTGGTAATTTGCTATCATCAAAATGCTTAGTAAAATAAAGATTTTTGACGGCAATTTGAGGACAAATGTGAAAGCTTTACAGTATCGGACTTAGTGACAGTAAGTGAACATTTTTTTGTTGCTGGTTACGCACGTATAATTAAACGTAGTTATGCAGAAAGCAGTCAGTTTACAGTTTTGAAAAAAATAAGATATTGATGTTATCGGGCGCAGTAAGGTCAATTCTACATTCTGCTAAAAACAGCCAGACCGCTTTCAAACAAAAAACTGTATTAATCACCTTCTGAAAATGGCGTCGATCACAAAAACGGCATTTCTTAATTTGCAAAAAACACCCACAGCACTAGAAAAATCTTACGGTACTTTATAAATCATTAAAACTGGTCAATTACATGATAAGATTCTTGTTCAAATATAAAAAAAAAACTAATGTACTAATTGTTTATCATTTGTTAAAGTCAAAAACATTCCAACTGTTTTGTAGATTTGATTTATCACTATTTTCACAAAGGAGCTATTATCTCAGTTTCACTTTCCTATGGCTGGCTGCTTTCTGCATAACAACGTTTAATTGTGATTATGATGGCATTCGTACTTTTAAGTTCATACATTTTCACTTAGATTTTGGAAAATCACTCTTCAATTAGATTAAGTTAGAACTTATATATTTTTTCATGTACGTAGGTATATATACCGGTTTGATTTAAGATAAATAAAACATATTTTACAATGTAGGTATTGGATAATTCATGCCCAATTCAAAAATGACTTTTAGGCATCAGATTGTATAATAATAATAATAAAAAAATATTTTTAAAAAGCGGGTTATTCGTAAGTTGCGTATGTAATTTTCAAAGATGTGAAAATGGCAACAAAGCGTTCAATAAACGAATTCTAAACTATAAATAATATCAACAGCTCTGTAAGGTAAATTCATTCTATTATGCTTTAAATTTAATTATCTGGATATTTTTTTAAAAAAATAAAATTGTTTGACATATTTACGTCAAACCAAGTCATCGAAAGGATTGAGAATTTCGAAAATACCTTGGAGCATATGTTACGGAAAATGGAAGCTTTAAAAATGACTGGGAGTGCGGCTAGAAATAGCAGGCATCACATTCAACAGTATGAAGGCTGACTGGAGATCGAATATTTACTCAGTGAAAACCAAATGCGGCCTATACAACGCCTGCATTACACCTGTTTTCCTCTATGGACGCGAATCGTGGCACCTCGCTTAGGCCCAAAACAGCAAAATACTGAGTTTTTTGAAAAGGTGTCTCAGAAGAATCTTGGGTATGCGGTGGTTTGACTTTGTGCAGAATGAAGTAATAAGAAAACGAACGCAGCGAACTCCAGGGACAACTGTCATCAAGCGGAGGCGATACGGTTGACTTGGCCATGTACTGCGAATGCCTCCTAAGAGCCTTAACTACGCTTGCCTACTTTACAGGGCATCAGGTTCTCGACGTCCTGGACGTCCACTGCTGACAGTTTTTCGGCAATTCATGTCAGAACTACGGGACCTGAACCTGACTTGGGAGGATGCACAGGAACTGGCAGCCAACAGAGATGCCTGGAAGATCTTCGTGGACACCATATGCTCCAACTAGGACATGAAATGATGATGACAATTTGACGTTGCATTAAAAACTCAAAATAAGGCTAACATTACAAATCCAAATTTTAAAATGATATATTTCATTACGTAATTTATTAGCTCATTGTTTTGCCTGGAAACTTTTGACTCAAGCAAGGGAACCTAAATAGGGAAGGATAGCTTTATTCATGAAATATGAGATTTTGAATAGCAATATTGAATTGCTCAATAAAGTTAGAAACAGAGTTTTAGAACTCTGAAACCAAATATCCGCCAAATTACCTTCAGACAGCCTCGCCCACCTCCATCTAGAGAAAATCAGTAGATCTTGAGGGCATTTATTTGTACGGCGAAGTTTCTCGGAAATGTATAAAAACATGAAGAACTACATTGAAAGACGTCAATAGCTCTCCGAAATAAACCAATAAGTGTAGAGAGAGAGTGTAGATTTACTGTTTCTGGCAAACCAACTGACCAATCGACAGAACTGATGGACGAGAACTTAATGTGTCACAGGCGGAGAATTTAAAAAAATCATGGCGCTGATAATACGGCACAAAAAAGATTTTTGGGACTTGATAGTCTATTAATATTCAAAATTTTGATACTCTAAAACTTTCAAAATCTCGAGGCACATTCAGAAAGTAAGAGTACTGTTTGGTTCTTGTGCTGTGAGAATTTTTTTCCAAAAACTGGCATTACTGATTGGTAGTGGGGGGTCTCCTGAACACAACGAGCACTGGTGACCCTCGTTAGTACTAAAACATGCCTCGTAGTGTTCGTTTCTGTGGAAGATGTCAATAATAAATCCCGCCAAGATTCCTTCTCGCGGAAGAAAAAACTCCGACTGAAATTTTTGCATGTATCAAAACTGTTTATGGCGAAGGTGCTGTTAACCAAAAAAACGTATTTAAGTGGTTTCGTGAGTTAATTTAAGGAAGAACGAATATTTATGGCTGCCAAAAAATTTAAAACCTCAATTTCGGCCGATTGAGGTTTTTCCATCCGTGTTTTAGGACCGAAAAAGAATAAATTTGGTTGATTTTTTGCTTGGGAGACGATTACTGCAGTGCGATACTGTAAGAGCCTACAAAAGCTCAAAATAGCAATTCAAAACAAACGACGGGGAATGTTGACAAAGAGAGTGTGTTTGTTGCACAACAACGCCCGCCCGCAAGCACACGGCTAACGCCACCAAGGCGCATTTGAACTAGTTTGGTTGGAATATTTTAAACCGCCCTGCATACTCTCCTGCCTTAGCGCCATAATATTTTCATTTTTTTTTACCTTTCTGAAGACTCGCATGGGTGGAAAAAAAAGTTCTTACCGATGAGGAGGTGAAATAAGAGATTTTGAACTAGACGGGAAATGGCGGGACAGTTCTATGAGGATGGTGTCAAAAAACTGGTGCCACGACTTACAACCTGCATAAAACGGGAAGGCGACTATGTGGGAAAATAAGTAATATATACATACAATGTGCTGTATTTTTTTTTAAATATGAAAATTGAGTACTATTACGTTATGGATATGCCTCGTATTAAACCTTTTCTATATTGTAATTTTATACTAAGAGGATATATATATTTTTTTTAAATCGATAGAATTTCAATCGAATTCGGTAGATCGGTAGATTGCTTCTAAAATCGACAGAACTACCGAAAACTCGGTAGGGTTGGCAAAACTACCGCCAGAGTAAAGTCAAATCTGTGGGGGATTCGCGGTCCAGATGATCTGACAGCTTAGTGGTTAGTTGAAAAAGCCTTCTTACGTCTTACTTGTACGTAATCCAATGTAGGAAATTTACCTTAAATTAACATTATTTTGAGTAAGTCCAAATATTTGCAGATAAGCTGTATTTCACTGGAATAATCAACAATCAAATCCATTGCAACAGATCCGGAAAAAAAAATGAGAAAGAAATATGCAAGTACAGGCATTTACACAGCGTAAGACCTGTCATTGGCTGGTTTAAGTGGCCACTTAACACGCTGTATCATCATGTTATATGTAACATCTATATTTCCTTAACTCTTCACAATCATTATAGTTTCAGCTCTTTAACTTTTAAAAAAGTCTGGGTGTTCTGTGCTATAACTCACAACTGTAATTGGGCCTTTTGACCTGTTAAGGTGCAAAAATAAAAATAAATATTCTTGGTTTTACTTTTAAATATCAAAAACAATCACCGACTTGAATGTGTGACATCGCAGATGATGAAATTTCGGGGGCATTTTCAAAATTACATGATATCACACAAAGTTAGTTAAAAGTTATTTACAAAAGCATATTTTATTATTTATTGTATTTTATTTTGAATCATGATATGGGGCACACATAAACATATTCTTATGTTTGCTCTAATAATAACCATGTACATATATTTTATATAGGTAGTTTAGCCTCAGAGTAATAATGCGTCAACCTATAAAAAAGCCCTATCACTCACTATGTTTCATAGAACGCAAGCGATGTTGATTAGCAACAAATTGGCAGCCATTTTGTTTTGTTTGATAACATAGGCATAACGGTTCTATCGGGTGCTTTTGTTGCTGTCATTGGCTTTGTTTGTAAATAACTTAGGAGATATACGTTATAAAAAAATCGACTATGGTGAATTGCAGTATGTTTGGTTGCAGCAGCAGGAGCGTCAAAGGTAATAAAGGAGTCAGTTTTCACAGGTAATTAATTTACAATATTTTCCCATGATTTACATTGAGTTTTGTAATTTATTGTACGGACACGTGTATTATGTTTCTTAAAAACTTTGCTTATACCAGCATATTTACTTCAGATACTATTTTTTCTCAATTAAGGGGATAAATTTGTGAATTTAAGTATGTTTACTGTTGATAATGACAGTTGATTACGGGCAATATGTCGGGGCCGCACTAGGCATCCATATAAAGTTTGAGTTTTTATCGAGTAGAATTCGATTCTAATTTTACTCAAAAATAGCAACGTTAACCTTGAGATCGCATCTTAAAGGACATGTCCAAATTTCAGGCTGCTACGACTCGCCAATTCGGAGATGTGACGGACAAACAAACAAACTCAACACAGGACTTTGGTTCCATGGAGTTGGGATTTATGTCTCAATAAATGTAACATAAGTATATTGTGAATAAAATGAATTGATACAACAAAATATAAACCCACACTTGTATTTTCAGTTTTATACAATAAATAAAGGCAAATTATAGAAAAATAAATTGGAATAACCCTGCAATAATAAATAAACAGGTTCATATTTAAAAGTATTTATAATGCAAATTAATATCCATTTCGCAATTCTTGACCTGAGTACGGTCTATTGTTTTGCTGCAAACTGTAGCTAACTTAATACTCAATAGTCATATAATGGTTTTCCTACATCTGGCCTTCTCTATAGCTTGGTGCATTATTACTCTGAGGGTTTGGCGCATATCTCGTCGCATTGAGGAAACAAGGTTCTATGTAAATTCGTGATTTTTTTGAGACATAAATGTTTGAAATAAATAATTTTTTTACTTATATTGTCTTAATAAACTTAATCATAATTTAGGATTGATTTTATTTTTCTCTGAGATTTTGAGGCAGATAGAACCGATATTTAAATATTAATACTATCAAAGTTAAAAAACATATTTTGTTAGATAGAACCTAAAGTAAAGTAAAGTTTGTCTACCCAACGCGACGGTTCTTAACCTTCTGTATGAATTTTGGTATTATTTTTTCTTTGTAAATATTTTTTCCCATATCATAATATTGTGAGATATGTCACTTTTTAATATTAACCAACTTTATGCAAATTACAAAGAACTTTAATAAATTTTGAGTATAAACTCAGTATGTCAATTGTTTCTAAATTATAACACCCGTGTGTGTCAAATCTACACTGAATTTTCGCTTATTTATTTATTTGTTCTTTTACAATTGATGTATTACTTTTTTTACATTAAAGATATGGATCTCTAGGTGCGAAGGTTTCAAGGTCATTGTTATCAATATGTTTCTTATTTGGGTGATACCGTGGGTGTTGGATTTGTTGCGACGTTTCGGCTACCATTGCAGGAGCCATGGTAATCTGAGGATGTTTTACATTTTAAGTTTACCCTGAAGATGGCTCCTGCAATGGTAGCCAAAACGTCGGAACAAATCCAACACACGGTATCACCCAAAAAGAAACACATTGATATGGATCTCTAGTTATTATGTTATTACTTAATAAACTATAAAACTTTAAAAACATTACTTACTTGTATGTAGTTTTTTGTATTGAAATATCTTTTTTACTGATCATTGTCATACTATAAATTAAACGGTTTAAATTTTCTTGTGGAACATTATTACATATTTAACTTGTTTTGTGATTTATGTCAAAAACCTGCATTTGCGCTTTTGACGACAGAATAATATACCGACATGAAATTATTTTTTTTTAAATAGTTTGATAGTTTATTATCAAATATCAAAACGTAAAATTCACTGAACTTCCTCATTGGTCAATCACAGATTTATCTTGTTTTTGTATTTTGAAAAATTACAAAAAAAAACAGTTTCTAACAAATAAGAACCAAAAAACACGCGTTTACGATTACCAAAGTATTAACGTGTTTCAAAATTATCATCCATTATACTCTTTCCACGAAAAAAAAATAGTTCGAGCCTTCAATGACTTCGACACTTCCTTTTGTTTATGGTCTCAGAAGTAATTTGCATAGGTAGAGACAAAAAAATAAAATTCTCCCCGGTTTTACTGCGCAACGGGATTTTATCACCGACCTATTTTTTCTTTGTCTATTTCCGTATATTTGTATATAACTTTCTTTTGAAAAAGCAGAACAATCCTTTGAAAGTTTCCGGGAATTTCCTTCCGGCTTCCTGCCATCAAAGGGGCAAAACTGCAACTTACCTTAACTATTTAGACTTAGAATTATTTATTTCTGTTTTACCCGAATTTCCCTAATACGTTTTGTCATAAATAATAATTATAACCAACAATGGCCTCTAGTGTATTTTTTTTTTTAAACAATCATCATCATTATTAGCCTTTACGCACCCAGTGGCGCATGGGTAGACATAGACAAAATATAATAATTAAATAATAATAATAATTTAAGATTTTATTTCAACAGAAATGAAGTAGTCATTACGGAATATGGAAGTCCAGGAAAAGCTTATGATTTGAACGCAGTTATGCAGAAAACACAATTTTGAAAAAAATAGATATTGGTGTTATCGGGTGCAGTAAGATTAATTATATTTTTGGCTAAAAACAGACAGACCGCTTTCAAATAAAAAAAACTGTAATAATCACCTTCTGAAAATAGTGTCGATCACAAAAACGATTTCTCAATTTGCAGAAAACACCCACAACACTAGAAAAAGCTTACGGCACTCTAAAAATATTAAAACTGGTCAAATACATAACACGATTATTGTTTGTAATATAACAAAAACGAATGCATTCATTGTTTATTATTTGTCAAAGTCAAAAACATTCCAACTCTTGTGTAGATTTGATTATTCACTCTTTTGATAAAAGTGCTATTATCTCAATTTTACTTTTCAACGGCTGGCTGCTTTCTGCATAACTGCGTTTATTTGTAGTTACTTTATTTTTTTTATTCATTTCTTATTTTGTACAACTTTTATTACACAGAGGCGGGCTTATTACCAAATAGCAAATTCATCCTACTAACTATGAAAGTAAGAGGTCTTAATTATTTTTTTAGTTTCTATACGCACAAATATGTAAACAAATAAATAAAAATAAAATATATACTGAAATATAATAGATAAATTAATATCTAGACTAGTTTTTAACGGTAAAAATGGAGAAAAGGAAAGGCAGAAAGAAACGTTTAAAAAAAATTACAAACTCTCATGTTTTTTAACTGACACATCTTTATATTTTTTAGAAAATGCATAGTTAAAATAGACGAAAACCCCAAAGCGCTAATATTTTCCTAACTTGTGCGTATACGCCTTCTGTTCTGAGAAGTTAAATGTAGCGATACCTTATGATCAATCAAGTTGTGGTCCCTTGGCTAGCGTTGTAGACTCACGGATAAGAGGTCTGAGGTTCGAACCCTAATTTACCCTGACTTGATTCCCGTTTTCGAATAGTAAGTTTATTACAACTCCTTAGAAATGGCAACAAAATCTGAATATTTGGGTAAATCGTAAGAACCCAAATATTTATTTTTAAGAAAAATGCCGATAGTAATTTAATACTTGTAGATTTTTTTTAATCTTCCATATTCCCAGTGTCCTAAAAGTTCCTTCGTTTCTGTTGAGATATTTGTCTAAAAATAATGAATTGTTCAATCCTATCTTCCGTCTGTCTGTTTAAGGGCTTGATGTATAAAGCTACGTATAATTTTTATTAACCGCGGTAATAAAAAGGCCGGAAAAAATACGGAAAATGAAAAGGGGCGAAATGCGAGTCGTTTGTCGTAGGGCGAAAATGCGAAAATAGGGCAAAGGAAAATTATGACCATTCCCAGTACTTCAGGACGCGCTTTAGAAGATTGTCAAAACAATATTTACCTTTAGGTTTAATATACGCATACGATCTGTGAATTTGTGTTATTATATTTTTTTGCACCACGACAGGATAGGAGGCCATTACAGTGGTGATTTACAGCACAGAACTCCCAGGCTCGGGAAAAATCACATTTTAAAATTTGTGTACGCATTCTTAAACGGTTTTAATAGATTCATATAAAATTTTACGAATTTAAGGCTACAGGCGCACTATTGTTTGAAATATTTCTTTCTTCTTTTTTTCAAATTTTTATTTTATTTATTAATAACAAATTAAAATACAATATTACAACTAAATACAATGTTTTACATTAATCAAATACATATATTTACGTTGCCCATTACGTAAAAGAAATAAACAATTCGTGTGTACATAATGGGGAGTGACGTTTTACAATAGATTATTTTATTTTAATCAATAATATTTTCAGAATAACATAAATAAATTACAAAAAAGATATTGACGATGTTTTCAATCAGTGTTACATAAAGAAGAATTATAGATGTAATTTTTTTATTCTTTCTTAAATATATTGTATTCATGACTGTACTTTTTATTATCTTTGTTCATTTCATTAAAGAAAAATATTCCTCTGTAAGTATAATTATGTTGTGCAGTAGTTGTTTTTAATTTAGGAATTAAGATATTACCACCTTTTATTTACTATTTGTCGCATATTTTGGTAAGAATAAAGTTTCAAATAAATAGTCTTCTTTTTTCTACTGTATGCCTATATCATGACTACACATTAACGACTTATAAACACTAACCTAATGTTTTCTAACAGTTAACAACTTATTTTCAAATTTTAAGCTACGATTGGAGAGCTATATTGCACGCCCAGCCTATACGGTGTCTGAGCGCGAATCGTATTTGTATACCGTGCGTCTAAAATCAGATTTTTGAATAGTCCAATAAAGAAAAAAAAAAAAAAAACAATCAAGATACTCACTAATGGTATATCTTCCATGTGTAAAATGATCATTGTTCTAGTGTAATAATCCAGGGAGAAAATAAGGGCATATGTTTGATTGAAGAAAAATGAAACCGCATTTCCTCTTAAGGGTTAAACGGCACTAGAGCGTCACTGCACGGCAACAAGAAGTATTATTTTCACGGTTTTTGATGAAACAAACAGCACTACAGCTGCGTTACACGCGTGGCACTATATACAAAATTTTGTCGCGCAGCGCCGCCTTGTGCGATTTGACCTTAAATGAGACTGCTAGCTGCTACGTTTTTTATCAGACTCCAAAGCTAATAAAATGGTGGTTTAATGAAACTATCTTTGCTCTTTTTTGGTGGGTATTTTTTTTCATATATTATGTTTTAGGTGTCATTATCGAATATACAAATTTAAATTCTATTTTAGCAGTACTTTTTTAGTCCCTTAGTTTGCACCCATAACAGAGAATGAAAAGCTTGGTACGAGAAGTAAGGGTTCTCTCACAAAAAGGTAGACTTGACCTCAACACTACTTCATATTATAAATATCTCCGTATAGTTTAAAGTGCCACGTTTAGTATTTTCTAAATATAAAAAGCTTGAATAAGGAAATAGAGTCGAGATATGACTGCCAAGTGGTGAAGAGGTGGGCATCTTTGCCTACCGTGCTTAAGGTACCGTGTTTGATTCCTAGGAAGGTTGATATGAAAAAATTGTTTTTAAATGTGGTTTTACATTACAGTATTTCATTTACTTGTATTTGATACAAGATACAAGTAAACACAGTTTTGCCACCATTTGTGTTCGCAATATAGCCATGAGGAAGAATCACAATATGCGACAAAGGCTCTCTATATATTTGCCAAACTCACATCGAAAGACCCATGGTCTTTAAATAGGTTTCCTAGACTTACACTTAAAGCTTAAAACTGATCACCTTACCTTCCCGCAACAGATGATCAAGATACGCTGACTTTGGTTTTTGAAAAAGTGCCCTATGCACCATGGAATGTGGATAAGGGTTTGATAAATATAATATAAATAATTTACCCAATATGAAAAGTGCTTTCCTTAACAACAAAACTAAAAGAACACATTTACATATATATATACATATTTATACATATAATTTATATTCATCAATTATGTATCTACACCATAGATTTACGTATTCTAGATCTATGCCCATTTGAGTTTGTTTTGTTTTTACGTAAAGTTATATATTGTGTTATAAAAAATGTATCAAATGTTAACGAAAAATTTGTTAATAAAAAAAATAATAAAAAAGGATATTCTAAAAATCTTTAATAAATTATTTAATTTACATGCAAATGTGTCCATCAAATTGCCACTCAATATAACTGCGTTTATTACATCATATAACAAATCTAATCTAATAAAATACATATGTATTGACCTCAAAATTAATGCGACTGCAACGTATCTCGTTACGGTGATTCATTCGAATTAATTCAAGTGGACTGCGGATGAATATGGATGCATATTTCAATTAATTCACCAGTGATTTGATTTAATGGTTACATCACTACTTTTCACGATCAATAAAAACATGTAATCGCTCAATATCGTTGTGAAATATAAAACATTATCGGCTTGCTGATTTTATTTATTTTTATTTGGTTTATTCGGAGGATCAAAAGTAACACAGATTGATAATAACCAAAACATAAAAATAACTAAAACAATAGTATTTTATAATCTTCTCTGTGTACATTATGTTTTTTTTTTGCATATTTCCTAATGTAAAAAAAAAAAAATTGTTATTAAGTTTCCTGGGCAAAGATTACTGCAGTAAGGATATATTGTTTTAATTGTTTCATATTTTAGAGAACGCAAAAATAAATAAATAAATAACAGAAATACACAAAAATACATGAAGTATAAATCAGTTGTCTCTTCGTGTTCGTGATTATGTGTAATATATTATTTGTTAGCTTGTGTGCTTGTGTGCTTGTATATGAGAGGGTGTGTGAGTATGATTGGCTATAAGGGAGAGTGGGTATACGTGTGTGTGTATACAATATTATGGTTGCAAAAATATATTTTAAAAAACATTTAATTACCATGAATGTTATACAGTATGTAATTTGGCCGCTTAAACAAGCCGATGACAGATCTTAAACCCTGTTAATGTCTAAATACTTATATTCCCTTTTCAAATGTTCTCCATCTCTGTTGTGATATGAGGGAAATTAAGGATGTTTATAGAATTTACTTGAAATTAAATGTTGAACATTACTTAGGCAGAGAAGGGCGAAGTGCTATGTTTGATCTGTTATTTTATATAGCTCAGAGACCTGGACTTCAAAAGCAAACACTATGATCCCGTTAGAGGCATTCGATACGTGGCTTCACAGGAGAATACTTCGAATACCATGGACAGATTTGGTCAACAATGTAGAGGTCCTAAGGAGAGCTGATTACAACAGACAATTGTTAAAATGTATAAAGGTCCGTAAGATTGCCTATTTGAGTCAAATCCTGGGTGAAGACAAGTATAAAACCCTCGAACTTATACTAATGGGCAAGATTGATGGACAACGTGAACCTGGCAGAAGGCGAACTGACTGCGCAACATAAGAGACTGGACCGGAATGAGGTGTGTGAAAAAGTTGTTCCGGGCAGCGCAAGACAGCGAGACCATTTTAGAAGTGATTGCCAACACCCGATAGCACACAAGAAGAAGAAGAATACAGCTTTATGGATAGACAAGTGATCAATAAAGGTTTTCACTATTTTATTTCAAAATCATTTGCGCCGTCACGATTTCAACATTATTTTTTTATTTTCAATTATTCTAATCTTTTTTAAGACCTAAAACTAAGTAATTGTTCTATGCGTGATGTTTAAATTATAAAAAAAGATTAATTAATTTAAACTAGACGTTACTTAAATGAAATCGTTTTTACAATCAAACTTTGATTGACATCTGTTTTTTTGGGTAAATTTTACAGTCGTTCGCTAAAAGAAAACCCAATTTGCATTGGAAATAAATAAATAAAATACTATTAAAAGGCCATGTTTACGGGCATCGTTAAGAATAATTACTCACCAAGCTGAATTAATATTTTATAAGAATTTTAAATCTTTAGTAAATACTGTATTAAATTTAATGTAAGGAGATATTTTTTTCCTGAAATTAATATATTTTTAAATTCATGGCAGTAAATTCCATCTTCTAATAAATAAATATAAAAAATAAAACCTTTCAACGCGGTCTCCTTATTCCAATTTATTGCCTGATTTCTCCCATAAAAAGATTTTGCATGTTAGAGAGGATTTTCGTATCATATTATATTGTAATCTGATATGTAAATGAATCCCTTTTTCATATAGGTCGCAATGGAGAAGATTTATGAAGAGAAAAACGTCTTATTAAATTGATTGCCCAATTAAAATTTACCCTCTCCATCATTTCTGTTTCTTCGTTTCTCAGCGGTGCATAGGGGGCTTCATCGTTACTTAAAATGACAGAGTTTTGAATATTTTTGTTTCACGTGAAAGGTGGGATGATCAATCTTAAAGGATTTTACACGCGGAAAATATAATATTAATTTGTCCCAGGACTCGACTATTGTCCACATGTAAACAGCAATTTGTAGGACAATCCATTGTCAGGGAGATAGACGGATAGACTATCTTCCCCGAATAATGTTTTCTCCCTCCGCCGCGCGCGGCCGCATTGTCCACGTGTGACGCGTACAGACATGACATTTAGTTCAATTATAAATAACTATCGACGTGCTTAAAAACATGCTAAGCATTTGAGCGATCACAATGAACAATAATGAACATGCTTAAGTTATCGCAGTCATAAGTCAACGCGTGTGTAATCTTGAAGTCAACGCTCGTGTCGGTTTGTTTTTTGTTTTCCCGTAAATAAATACAGTTCATTCACGAAAAATCGGCGTTTACTATAAAAAATAATACAATATATTGCATTTGCAAAATAGTAAGGCGTATCTAACAAAAAGTGAAAATTTTATTACACTTACTATGGCGACTGCTTTTCTTGAAATTTAGCTTGCCAACCGTCGGCTAAATACAATGAATAGCATGATAAATAATAATCACAGAAATAAATAAAGATAGCAGTTTTGTAATATTTTCCATATTTACACCGGTAAAATTCAAATATGTGATTGCGCAGCAGGATTATACGTCGCAAAACGTAAATATTTTGACATCTAATATTACATTGAGATCGCGAATACGATAAATAACCATGGTGAGAAATTGTTATCACGTCGCGATAGTTATTTGTGATTGAGCTGCTTATCATCAATAGCAATTTGCTCGATGTGTATGTGTAGCTCTCCTATTTTTTTTCTGCTGAAAATCCCGGCAGAAACATTTCTTTTAATTAGTTAGTGTGTCTTTACAATTCTAATATATTAACTCAACAAAATAATATTTTTTACAGACTTGCTCGTAATAAACACCGTCGGCGCGGCGAATCATCAAAATAAGCTAGTATACACAGCTTACCATTATATTTGACTTTCGATAATAATGTTTATAGTAAATACGTTTATGGGAAAATAAACAAAATAATTGTTACTTATTATAAATCACCATCTCTGTTTATATTTTCCTTCAAAAAAATATGTATGAAGTGCGCTCAGCGCCTAGCCCGTTCTCAGTGAACGATGAAACTAGCCGATTACCTCAGCTTATTCCTCTATACAAAGAATACACATTACTTAATGTCTTTTACCTAAGTCAGTTTTTTTAGTACTCAAACAAGCTTGCAGATATTTCATGTCCATTCTGCCAGGAACTGAACCTGGAACTTCAAGCATAGTTGGTGAATTTTCCAACCGCTACACTATGAGGCAGACGTATTTCCACTCAATTTTCTTTTCCAGGATTTTTACCTGAGAGTAGCCATCGAGTTAAAAACACTCTTCTAAGTTCTAATTTTTTACACATTTTTTTTTATCCGCTTGGAGACAGATAAATTTTTTAATAAATTAGAGATAAATTGGTCAATGAAATGAAACTTAAAAATAATCAGAAATCCTTCTTTCGTTCGGAATGCGTGAAAAAAAGATTTTCGACAATGAGCACAATGATTTTTTATCAAAATAATATCTTAAAACTGAAATAATCAATGTGCATGCATGAGAATATGTATGGATGTAGAGAAAGCGAGGTCTGCATATATGCAAATACAGTGATACGGCGTTCATTCCTCTCTGCCTGCCGCCACGGATAAACGACGTGGTGGTTTGTTTTTTATTTGTTTTTCGGTATGTTTTCATTGAATTGGTGCATAACTTAATTTAACAAAAACGCACACATTTTGTATTCTTATTATATTTCAAAGATCGTTTAAAACTTGAGAATTACTAAAACCTCGTAAACTTTTAAAAATGACAAACTTTGGACCCCTTTAATATCAAGTTTTAAAGGGTTCCGTTGAATTAAAACTGAGGGTTAATACTTGGAAGGTTTTATGAAAATTAAATCTAATTGTTCTAAAATGGCTCGGACCTAGTATTGAATAATAGAACAATGTAAAAGTTTGGTATAAAGGGCGAAGATTTATTGTTCAAAAGTTAACACAACGCTTTCAAAATATGTATAATATCGAATTGTCTTGCTTTTGTCTCTCTCCCTTTTTTAATAAAAAATATGTGAAGTAGTAAATTATTTATGACCTATAAATTAAAGTATCAATCGTTTTATTTAATTTTATGGTTCGGAGGACAGCCAATAACAAATAAGAATTATTTTTATACTATTGATGAAATACATATTTAAATGTTCAATATTGGCTCTCTTATTATCAATATAACACATAAATAATCACTTAAAAAACTACCGTAGAAGGAACAAAACAGTTATTCTTATATTTTGTACCGAGTTACTTAATCTGGTGTGTTTGGTCAGTTCGATGCCTGTCAGGCATTGTACACTAGAGTGGGCCGATGATGTATTCATTTCAAAAATCAGAAAAAAAATATCGCCCCACCCTATTGTACACTGATAACAGAGGGAATTTAGTGGACTGTAAGGAAATTGTTACTCCCTTTTAAAGTTCTTCCGATTTTTTCTTATATGGAGCACTTCACTATTGCTGTAGCGCGGATACCGGTATCGTGTAGATGATGGTTAACTGTATAATTTAGGCTGTTTATATAACACTAAACTTCACTTTGTACAAAATATGCTGACGCAGAATATGATAAAGATTTATAAGAGAGACAACTTTTTACATGTGACTTGCTCACAGGACGCTACCGCTACAAGCGCAAGAATTTGATATAGGAAGGATTTGGGTAAGAACGGAATATTTACAGTCTTAAATGAGTTGCCAGTATAGAAAATGTAAATTCAGTACTTGGAACTGTGTTAACATAATTTTTAGTGACTGACCAAAACCAACCGAATTTTGGCTTCCGTTTTAGTATTGGCTGAAACCGAAACTGAAACATATTTAAATGTGATATAATAACTTATATTAAAATATAAGTTTCCGATTAAAAATACTTTGTACACTTTCACTTATTTATTTGACCAATTAGCGCTTTCACCCTCTGATGGGCAATTTCAGACTGGTAAATATTACACAGTGTAAGAATAAAACTAAACATTATCTTAAGTATAGGTTCATTTAAAATATAAGTCGAAAGAGATACAATACTTAATATTTCAATAAACCGGATGGGACAAAATTGAAAACATGTGTTGGCGGTGTACTGTAAGGGAGGAATTGTATTCAATAAAAATATTTATTGTTTTATTGTAATATGCAGGGTCGAACTAAGAGGGCTAATAAGAGTGAGTTTTTAGAATAGAATTTAAAAACTCTCAGTATGTATTATTGAAACAAAAGACATAAAAAAAAAGTTTTAGTTTAATCGACACGGGAATTTTCAAAAACCTTTTAAAACTTATTTATGCATCTATGGACATGGCATATCAATAAAGAAAAAATATTCGTCATGTATTTTGAAAACCTAAAAATATTTCGCGGACATGGGATCATGTTAAAAATCAATTTTGAAGTTCGCACATTGATGAAATATCAATTCAATTTTTATCTTCAACTTCAATATTTTTTTCTTTCTTTACATTCCTATAAAATGATTTCCTTATAAAAATAAATAGGAAAAAACCACTATGAAATAAGTGTTAAATAGGATCTAAGTGTATAAAATAGATACACTTAAAATTGTATATGACACAATAAGTTATCATGGTATTTTTTAAATTTAATATAAAACCGAGATTCGTACATTATGTAAGGCTGAGATAAGCATTATCGACAAAATCCAGAAAGAAGCTCTGCGCTGGTTTGGACATGTAGAGCAAATGGACAGCGAAAGGACAGCTAAGAATATTTACAATGCGAATGTTGATGGATGCAGAAAACGAGGAAGACCGAGAAAGACATAGCATGACCAAATCCAACAAATACTTGAAGATGGACATGTCAAAAGTCGGAATAATCGGCGCACGGGCATGAGTAGATGTATGAATGTAGAGGAAGCGAGATCTGTATGTAAAGATAAAGTGATGTGGCGTTCTATCCTCTGCCTATCCTTAGAAACGGCGTGATGGTTTGTTGTTGTTGTTGTAAATATAAAACGGCATCATTGTCTCCAAACTGTGGAAATTGTGAAATGGGTACCCTTTAACGTTCATCGATTCAAATACCCAATGATAAATCCTTATATACTCTAAGGATAAATCACATATAATTTTTAAAAATACCACTGTTTTAATATCAGAAAACATGATTATATAAAATTGTATCTGGGTACAGGTTCATTATAATAGTAAACTGAAACATGCGTAATAGGTTATGTAATTGATTTATTGTTTTGATCTCGAAAGTAGGTTTAGCGTTTAATCGCTTCCCGCCGGAAGGCGAACACATCCCTTTCGTAAATAAATAAATATATCACGTAAAATGCCTACAAATCTTGGATATCCAACGCAACCGTCCCCTCTACTGGCGCCATTTCAACTGTCGCGGAGTGATGAATAGGCGAGCGAAAATGAATACGAAATAATACAAAAAATAAGCCACAAGGACCTCAAATTCATACGTGAAAATACACGCAAAAAAAACTCAGTGTCCGGGCCGAACGAAAATACAATTTTGTGTGTGAAATTTTAAAAAAGAAGAAAGTTCTTTAGAAACTTAGTGAATTTCTTGACTCGATGGCTACTTTCACCTTAAGCACCGTCAGGTGTGGATAAGTCTCTTCAATCCGCGCCTCGTGTCTGAGGATGGTGATCACGCCCGACTCCAGGCATAGTTTGTCTGTGGACAGTCTCCCTCCATCTGTTTCTGTAGGCGTTTTTCAGAGATAGTTCTGATAATTCAGTAACCAAGCCGCCGATCTCGTCGGTTGACATCCACGTGACCTTGTCTTTTCGACACTTCCCAGGAGGATAGTTTTTTCCAAACTATCAGGGTTCACTCACAAAGAATTACAGTAGCCCTTTCTCGAACACGATTATTAGTATTTTTCTTATTTTCAGTACCTAGACTATTGATATTATTGTACGTCTGGCTATCTACAGAATCCGCAGCATTTGACACAAACACTGCATTTCAAAAGCTTAGATTTATTTCTTTTCAGAATAACTCAGCATCCAACACTCCACACCGTACATAAACACTGAGAAAACTAAGGCCTTCACCAGTCTCTTTTTGGTGTTAATGGTTATACTGCGATTCTTCCAAATCTTTACCAGCCGACTGATCGCATTTTTGGCAATACCAACACGTCGCCGTACTTTACCTTCACACCTACCACCATCGCTGATGAAAAAATCTAGATAAATGAAATTGTTGACTCTTTCTAAGTTATGCAACAGAGATAATGATGCAACTTTACTAGCCCGATCAATGACCATAAGCTTAGGTTTAATCGTGTTCATTCCTGAAACTCCGACAAGTAATGGTTGAATGCTATATATTATGTTTTCTCCTACAGCATGGCTATGAAACTTGAACTCTGAAAGTCAATACAATGAAAATGTGGATGCACCGCAGAATGCTCCGTATACTGAGGACTGATATGGTCAGTAATACAGACATACTATGGAGAGTCAAAACAAATATAGAACTGTCCTCTAGTATGAAGGTGAGAAAAGTATCATGTTTGGTTCACGTACTGAGGAGAGATAAATATCACCTCTTTCAGCTAATAATCAGAGGTAAGATGGTAGTTGTTCTGGCAGCGGAGTATAAAGGATTGTACAGGAGTGAGGAGAGGTGAGAATCTGTTCCGAGTAGCGCTGACAGGAAATGGTTTTCCTGCAGTGACCACGAACGTTGGGGGTACCTGGCAAGGCACCGGAAGAAGAAGAAATAGAGAATGGCGGTGATATAAACGAAAACGTCAGTTTTGTTTTTTAACAAATCCTCAAAAATTGTATTATTAAATTATTTATTTAATGTTTGTATCAAACTAAATACCACAAGAACACGACTTTTTTTTTAAAATTTTTACACGACCGTCATAAATTTCAGATCATTTTGAAATAGAGATTTTTTGCAGTATTTATCCTCGCTCTTTTTTAAAAGCAAATACTCCTTTTCTTCTTTTCTACAATCTACATACTTCCGAAACTCTTGTCTACTTTCAAAAAACTAATTTACATGGGTGAGTTTCACAAGTTGCCGCCCTTTTTTGAAATATGTTTTTTTTAGCCAGTGAGTCATTCTTTTCCTGCCTGTTTTGAACCGTGCTTTCTTGCGTGCAATCCTTGTAATTGATTGGAAATTTCATTTGTAATGTGATTATTTTCTCAGCTGTAATAAAAATTAATTACAGCCATCAATAAATCCCCCTCATAAACAGCCAAAGGCATGATACATACACAAACCTAGATGTTATATAAGGTTTTGCAAACGCTAATAACAATATTTTGTATAAGAAATATTTTAAGTGACAACACTGCAAGACATTTTAATTTTTTATTTGAAAAAATTACATTTACGATTTCTTCAAAAAATTACATTTTTTTGCCGGGATTTCTTTCTTTTAATCTTTACGCAACAATAGAACCTAATGTTAACAACAACAAAAAAGTGAGTTAAGGCAAAATTTAAGAAAACGGAATATAAAAAATAAACAAAAAACACTGTATCTAGCAAAAAAAAGAGTAACATGTTTTTAATTTAGAATTTATGGAAAAAAACAGCAAAATAACATATATTTAACTTTTTTTCCACCTGCAATCTTACTCAGATGGATAGGAGGATACACACCCCAGTTCTATTTATTATTAATTTAACTTACTATCGATAAGGTAATTTTTATTTTAGTAATGAGAATGCAAATATATAAATTCCATTCCAGTTCAGTTTGAGAAAATAAAAAGTAAATGGACATATTCTATTAATACAAAATCTTATAATTTTATACTTGTATAAAAATGAAAAAAAAATCCTTTAGGCAATATTGCCCACACTTGTATATAAAATGTATATGTATATAAAGTGTTACATAAATAATTATAAATAAAATCATCATGGTTTTTCTTTCATTGAAATCCACCGTTTTTAACTTAATTTCAAAATACGCGTTCTGAAAAGTTGTTTCTATATTGAAAATTGAGGTGTTTTACGGCACTTAACCCAAATTCCAGAAGTTTCTCTCAATAAAAATAAAGTGTAACTGAAATTTAATCACCCACTAAAAATCGCCATCACAATTTGCGATAAGGGTCGTTGGCGAGATTTATTTCGCATTCACAAGAGCAGCGGGAAAATCGGAGCAAAAAAAATGCCAGCATTCAAAAGATAATAAAAAATGGCAGCTGTCGCGCGCAGGAGACATACTGGCAAACTTCCATAAATCAAATTTTATTTGCACTAACTTTATCAACAAACTACGCCTTTAGAAAAGTAGTTTTTCGAGTAATTTGCCTTTCTCAAATAGTGTCAAAGTTTGTATTAATTTTCCTCCGTAAACAAAAATAACTGTGGCACACACTCTGATTTTGTTGTCAGATCCTTTACTGTAATGTAAATATAGGATAAAAACATTTTTTCATAATTTTTATACGGCTAACTTTTACCAGTTTTGAAACAATTGAGAAATCATTTACATGGATTTATTACGCAATAATTATAACAATGTTCCGCGTTTGCTTTCCAAGTTTATATTTTTTCAAATTGAGTTTACTTGTTATTACTATAATGTTTGAGAATATATAAACGGATTATTTGTTGCATCGCTATTTGTTTCACTGGTATGATTATTTTTGTAAAAGGTTCTTTGAATAGTTAATAAATCAATTAATATACTACCTTGCCGTTGTACAACTTGTGAAAACCTGTAATTGACGTATTTGTTATTTGTTTTGTTTTTTTTTTATTTTGTGATAAATTGTGGCAGTTAAAAAAAATCCGCGCATTCCTGAGGGGAGTACGATGAATACCCCAGCTAAAATCTATAAATATGACTAATATTGTGATGGCAGTAGTTATAAAACTGTTTCATAATATTTCAATTTTTCAAAAAAATACTGTTGCGAGAAGATGCTATATGACATGGCACTGCTCACGCTGCGACACGTTGAAGAAAACTGATCTGAAGTGTCGCTTCGCGTTAGCGGAGCGGCACGAAATCCGTTTTTTGTGGTTATGGCTGGAAATAAGCCACCAAATAGCAAAAGACGCACGTGCAAACTGACCAACTTATCAAAGATTATTAAGCTTTAAAGTGATGAATTGTAATGTTTGTTGTTTGCACGGGAGAAAAGCAAAGACAAATTTGAATTATTATCGAAAGAATTTGGCAGAAAAATATTTTAATTATTTTTATGCATTTTTGACATTTTGTGGTATAATTACGCAAAAAAAATAAATCAATATGATGATTACCAAAAAAGTTATTTAAAAAAAATGCTACCTGGGGGACCCTAGATACTCCCCTTTGGCCCGGAAGGGTTACCTCTTTGCTCCCTGTCCGTACAATTTTGTTCAGGTGTATAATAACTCACTCAAATATAAGATAATACGAAAATGCATTTGCTGTACCTTTTCCACTACATATTTGGACATTTTCTAGTAGTTTCGTATTGAAGTAATTAGTTCAAAAAAATTACTCCTAGCGAACAGTTTTGCGTAAAGCTGTCACCCTTGGTCGTGTAAAATTACTACTTCTTTACAAACCTCACTGTTATAATTGCAAAAGCTAGTGAGTTTTAAAAAAAATATTTTTTGGATTGATTACAATGCGGTGTTTCATTTATTTTTGTAAATAGGTATTTCGTATTGGAAGAATAACAACTCTTTATATTGCAATTCCTTGACGGTGCATTTTTTTACCATAATTTTATAAAGAGTTATTTTAAGAAAAACATGCAATCATTTTCAAGCTATATTTAACATAATTCAAAGGGCAAAAGTTTGAAAACTCTACTAAATCTATGTTCAAAGAACAAAGGGTTAAAGAGTTGTTTACCATTATTTTTCGTTTTGAGCGCAGAATCAGTCGCCTTGCAAATTATCATGGCATTCCCCGTGGTCATGATATTTCGTTGAAATTACGCTTAATGACACAATATATCCCTTCTTATTATTCCCGGGGGAGCCAGTCCCTAATAAAGGGTCCCAACTCAACTCAAAGGGTCCCAACTAAATATACCGACGAGAAATATATACTTAATTCAAAACAACGATAAGATTTAATTATTGCAATTTGAAACAAGGAATTTACTTTGCCTTGGAGGTCGTTGATATTATTTTTAAGGAAGTCTTTTGTTCCGATAGTTAATTATACTTTTTAAGATATTTTTTCACGTCTGTTTGTGTCCTAAAGAATTAAAAATACAGTTCTAGCTGTGATATAGAAACAGAATCTTGGTACTCCATCACAGATGTTTATCACGTCAATTTAAAGTCTTTAATCCATAAGAATTTTTATCCATTGTTATTAAACTGCTCGACGCGCAGTTTAAACTCAATGGTTACTCTCAAGTAAACCTTCTGAAAAAATAAAAAGCGAGGAAAAAAAATTCGCCTTCCATTTTTAAGGTCCCGGATTCAATTCCTATGAAGGTAGTCGGGAAATATGAGTTTTCAATGATCTCTTTGCACTTAAATGTTTCTGTTTCCTTGGACTGGCACCTGGAACGTAAAACTGATCACCTTACTTTCCTGTAACAGATGATTACGGTACGATGCATTTATTTTCCAAAGCAGTACAAATTTGCACTACACATAGAGGTCCCGGAATCGATTACCGTTGGAGTAAACATAAAATATTTTTATCAATGACCAATGGCACATTCTGGAGTGTCATATAGAAATAAATAATATCTTCTTTATTTCCTCTTACCTTTTTTTTAAAATATTTTATTTTTCTATTGCACACTCGTTTAAATTAATTACATACTTACATATTTGTGAAATATTAAAAAATAATCACCTATTAAACAAAAAAATATGTTTTTAAAGAAAACGTATTTTTTATTGGAAAAAATATCACTCTTGTTTTATTGAACCATGTTTTTACGTAACTTAAAAAATTCAAACCACGTAAACCACGTGAAAACACGGGACCGGGACACAACGCGTGGTTATATAATCACGTGTTTACACGGCTCCGGGAAACAAAGTGTTAATTTCACAAAAATTAAATAGGCAAAAAAAACATTATAAAGTTATTTAAAGATCTGTTCGTGTACCAATTTTATTGATAGAAAAAAGTTTTACCGTTAGCTTTGTGATTTTAGCATACAAATATTTTCTTTATACGGTGCAAAGAGAAGTAAAATGTAGGTTGTGTTTTTCATCGTAAAGCTTTGATTCTTCTATTAAAACACCATAACTTTGTATAAAGTTATGAAGTATCGCTCTTGGAATGGTTTTGTTTTGATCTTGCGAGCATGCGTAATCTAATAATGTGTCATAATACGCACAAAACATGCACGAGAAAAACTGTATTCAAAAAGTAGTTTTTCACATTTTTTCCCCTCATTTATTTTTATCTTTGACCACCATACGAGCTTTCATAGTTTTGGGCTTTTGATAATGAACGTGTACGAGGTGACATTCTTTATTAAAACATGTTTTTTTATTATAGGTATTTTTCAATTTATAAATTTATAAAATAAAAATATCCACGTTCTTATCCAATGTAATTTATTTAAGAAAATTAGATTTCTGGATGCATTAATCTTTCCTTTAGCATCTACACCGTAAGATTTTTCTAGTGCTGTGGGTGTTTTTAGCAAATTGAGAAATGTCGTTTTTGTGATCAACACTATTTTCAGAAGGTTATCATTACATTTTTTGCATGAAAGCGGCATAACTGTTTTTAGTTGAACATAAAATTGACCTTACTTCACCCGATAACACCAATATCTTATTTTTCGTAAATTGTAGACTGGCCTGCATAACGACGATCAATTATTATCGTTGGAAAATTGTTTATTTTAGTTTTATAAATAACTTCTATTCAACGTTTAATTCAAAAGTTACTTCATTTCAAATATTGGTTATTAGTTTTCTCGGCAAAACGAATCTAATTTGAAATACTGAAACACTTCTGTATCTTTATAGGGACTCGGGACTAGTGACATCTGGCGACAATAAAAAACTACTATAATACACCAAGATTTAAATTTGTAACACGATAAAGCACGATCATAATAATTATTAATTAATATTTTTTAATGATATTAAAATTATGCAGTTTTCAGTACTTAATTTTCAAATTTAAACTACAAAACAAAAGGCAGACATCATCTTCATTTACCTAAACTAAATATCTCTATCTATTTTTGTTACATGGAAGGTAAGGTGACCAGTCTAACCCTTCGGTGCCAGTACTACACTACGAGACGGACTTCTCCGCTCAATTTTCTTTGTCAAGATTTTTTTATCTATAATCAGGAATCTAGTCAAAAACACACAGAACTGTATTATTTATCCGTCCGCTTGTTTTGTTACTAATTATCAGCCCTTTATTTCTTTTTTTTAATCCAATCAACAGGCTTACGTAATCCCTAATAGATTGGCGTTAATGAGTAATACTCAATCTAAATATTCTTAAAATCTACTTAAATTAACAAAGTGTATAATTAACAAAAGGTATGTATGTATAGCATAATCTAGGCGGAAATGACAAGTGTGACATCGCGAGTCAGGAGAGACAAGATCGCTTGCTTCTTAAATACCTGCCCTTGCTGTAGAAACACATTGACAGTACCGTTTAGTGAGATTTCGTTCACTGTTCTGAGGATCCTTGGCAGAGGCGAAAAGAATCCGATGTTAGTTTTATAATTTCCCACAGCAAAGACAGGATTGGTACGCAAGTTACGGCGAGGTACATTTAGGTTTATCTTAGCAAGGATATCATGGGCATCTATACAGTAAGATATTAACTTGTGCAAGAATATCAAACCAGCCAAAATCCTTCTGAATTCTCAATTAATTGACACCATCCATGATATCCGAGGTTCGTTTCCCGTTAAATTCAACAGGAATATTCATTACAAGACATGGTTGTTCGCAACAATATCATATATTTTGATTTCAATTTTAAACAAGTTATCAGGTAGTTCAGTGCTACAGGAAATTAGTACAAAAAATGTTTTCTTACACACGATAAAAATTAGAACAATTCATTGTATAGTTAACTTTCTTGAAAATGCATAAAAAAACCGATTTCATAAAAACGAACAGCTTTGAACGACGTCTCTTGCTTTCCTGAATCAACCAATTGTAGAGTGTTGTGATAGATTTCCGGTTTACTGGAAGCCACAATTAGCAGAACTCACCGAGGAGAACTTGTGACGTCACACGCAAATTTAAATTTAGAAAACTTTAAAAATCATATCGATGATAATACGATACATAAAATATGTATTTTTTAAATTTTGGCTTAGTTTGGTAGCCGATTGATAAATATAAAAAAAGCACTGAACTTCAACATTATGGGAACTTTTTTTTCTCTTAGATTTGCACAAATGTTTTTTATTAATCTGTCGATTTTGCGGCCATTTTAGACGTGTAGTTAGTATTCGACTGACAGTTATCTTTCCAATGTACAAAAAACTATTAAAACAAATGTATCAGTAAATAAATTTTAAGTAAATTAGAAGAAATTTTTTGAACCGGAGTAAACACTGCATTTTATTTTTAATAGCTGTATTATTATTTTCTTCGTATGTTTTTTTTCTCGTGTATATTCGAAACTATAAAACTTTATTTATTTATTTAAATCTTAAAGTAGGGCACACATTTCATACATATTATTATGTGTGTTCTAATAATAACATTGCAAATATATTTAATTTATAAGTTGTTTATCACATATGTCTTGACCATTATTTTAAATTTTGATAAGTTTTTTTCTTCATAAATATTTTTTTCCATTTCGTAATACTTTTAAATTGCTTTAAATAAAATTGAATTTTGTGACTTTGCCTTTTTCCTAAATGGAAGTCTAATTTTGTTCTTTTCTCTAGTATTGTGATCGTGTTCATGCTGGTTCCGATCAATTTTTTTCCAAAATTCTGTTTTTTTATTAGAGTTTATAATTTTATGAACAAATATCATTGTATTGTAAAATATTCTTTATTTATATGTTAATAATTTCATTTCATTTACCATCGACTTTACCCTCGTGTATCTGTTTTTTTTCAAAATGATTTTAAAGGCTTTATTTTGTAATACAGTTAGTTTATCTATGTTTTCTTTGTTTGATATAAATAAAATGCTACTACAGTAGTTAACGTGTGGTTCAATAATTGCTTTGTAAATAGTTTTGCAAGAGTCCTTATCAATAAATCTTCTGATCCTTCCCAAAATTGATATTTATTTGCAATCTTATTTATTACCATCTTAGCGTTTTGGTGAAATGTAAGTTTTGAATCCAACATTACTTCTAAATATTTAATTTCAGTGACTTCGTTAAGTTTTTCATTTTCTATTACAATTGATGGTGTAATTTCTATTCTTTTGTTTCCTATATTCATATATTTAGTTTTGTTAACATTTAATTTTAATTACATTACTAAATAACTAAAACAGTCTTAGTCACTCTCCAAGCACAAGAGATAGTCTCTTTTTTGAAAAATTACAGTAAAACATTAAATAAAATTTATAAAAGTAGATGGTAATAGAAAACAAAGCATGTATCGTTTTTGTAACAATATTAAATAATAAGACGTCCGCTCACGCCTCGCAGCTTGTTCGTGACTTTTTGGCAAAAATCATACCGCATTGATGTGCCAGCCACCGTATTTGCCGGACGTTATCCTTTTTTCAAAGGTGAAGACTACTGTAAAAGGAAGAAGTATCGCTACCATGGAGGAGATGCTGACCGAATCACCGACGGAACTGAAGGCCATAACAATAACTGCGTTCATAAATATTTCGAGGATTGGATTTGGAAACGCTGGCAAAATTGTATTATATCTGATGATGATAACTTTGAAAGGAACAATATTGAAGAATTTTGTTTTTTTTAACATACACAAATTCCTTGTATTTTTTTTATGAAACTGAGTCGCCGGACTGACAAAACAAGCGTAAGACTGATCATCTTACAATCACGTATAATTTTAAATACAGTTTATTTACCGACGCAGTGCCCTGTTTAATATTGGCATTGGTAAGAATTTGATTGATTTTTAAATTTTGTTATTCATTTTTACCGGCTCACAGTATACGATTTGACCAATCTACTAGGACAAAAATCGAAATCAGACTTGTAGAATTTTAAATGACTCAATGTGTCAGTTTAAAGATGTGACAGCAAATAAAACGTTATTTTCTTCAATGTTTGATTATGTCCAAATACTTGCAGACTGGCGGCCAGCCAGTCTGCAAGCATTTGGACATAATCAAACATTGTTGAATCACTACCTGGTAAAAGAAGAAGTATAAAAATTGAAAAATTGTTTTCAGGCGTTGCCTAGTAGGTGATTTGGTTCAGCCGGATGAATCTCACCCACGTGATAAAGGTTTCAGCTCTTTTACTTCACAAAAGTCAACAGATGGAAGAGTTGAGGAAATGTGGATGTTCAAACTTGGGCAGAATGGTGAATGTTACACAGTGTGTAAAGTGGCCACTTAAACCAGCCAATGACAGGTCATAAGCCCTGTAAATGCCTAGACTTCCATATTCCCTTCTCAAAAATTTTTCCCTCTCTGTTGAAATAAATTTAAATACGTTATTTTCTTGATTACACTCGGTTTATTTTGATTTAAAAAATGTTTTTATAACAGTTAAATATTTTTTGCTGCTTTTTTAGGGATCAAATGACATTTATACATATTTGATTAAACCATATTCATACGAACACAAGATGTTTTTGATGTGTGACCCAATCTAACCTTCTTAATTCCTCGGTTTTCGGAATCTAAAGCCCTTCCAGAGATTATTTTTTCTGTTGGTATGACAAAATGCCTTATTATTTCTGCTTCATTCACTAAGATCTTATTTTATTGAGTAAAAGTTAAGATGGAAGTTTGTGGGTTAAGGTAATAATATTTTTTTTTTTTCTTAATACGCGGGCATACATAAAGAAAAAATTGAATACCTTTATAATCGCAAATAATCGTACAAAATAATTAAATTCTCAACAAATATTAATGATGCAATGATATGTTGAAAATTTTTTCTTGCCTTGGCTCAGCTTGACTACATTCTTTAGGAGTATCCGAAATTAAATTATGTTCTTTTTAGTGTTTTGAAAATAGCATTTTTTAGACCGAATTGCTTAGTTTCAACGAATATTTTGGTAAATTAAAATACAACATTAAATCAACCATTACCTCAACTTGAATAATTCATCACTAAACAGTACTTAAAGTTTTATAAAACACAGTTATGTATGTCCAAAGTTAACGTTCACGGTCGTCCCGAGCGGGCCCCCGGCCACATGCATCCGAAACGGTTACTTCACTCATTGTTTTTGAGGGAACCATGGCACAATAAAAAGTTTGGAGTGGAAAACCGGTTAAGGAAAACATTCAAAGGCATAGCCATATTAAGGAAAAGCAATATTTAATCATTACAATTCAGGATCTTTGTCTTTCTAGATTAGTCAAATTCTATGCTGTGCGGCTTTTTGAGGTATTTCTTGAGATTGTTAACATTTAATTATTTCACGTCAGCTTTAATTTCTGTACATTGTGTTAATTTCAAACGACTTTAGCTATAATTTGAAGCGAAAATTCTAAATGCTTATAAAATATAATGAATGAGTTTGTTAATTATTAATTTGTAAGAAAACATTTTGCGGTTGTGACGTCACAGCTGAATACGAATGGTTGTTAAACTTTTTAAACTCGAGCTCAAACAAATAAGCTTCACTGGGGGTTGTTTGAGATAAAGGGTAGTTTTTGTTAATGTGGAAAGGAAAAGTTAGAGCGACTGTGACAACTGTACATATCTAAATTGTTTCTTACTACAGCACACTAGCACTGGAAATTTACAGAAATAAAATCAAATGGATGTTCTGCATTACGTACGTATATCTTCTATTTCTAATGATGCCACTCCATAATGGGTGTTGTCTATCATCATCAGAAATATAATTTTGCCCCCAACTCAAAATCAATATTTGAGGCTTCAGTAATACCGATAATTTAAGTTTTTAAGGAGATACGTCTTCCTTTTACAATGTTTTTTTCCTTAACTGTTCCCTAGAATTTCGTACTATCGACCCGCATAAAATTTCCAAATGATTATATCTTGATTTTTATATTAATTTCTTGTAAGTACTTTTCCTTCTTTAAAGATTAGCTTTCCCGCCATAAATCAACAATAAAAAAGTAAAAATGTTGACAGAATTCGTTTATGTAGCAATCAAAAAGTGGCCAGATTTTTCAGCATCGAAAAGTTTAGATAATTAATAAATGAAGAAAAGAAACTGCAGACATAATTAAATTTATCTTCATTATTTCCTTAAAAAGGTGTGTTCTGGTTGCTTTATTTTTAAGCAAAAATAAATGCGAACACAATATTTTTCTCGTCATTTAAAAAAAAACTTTTCACTTTCGCTTACAAAATAACAGGTTTTATATTTCTTAATTTTTCAGCGTCATTTGAAAAATTTCAAAACACTTTTTTTTTTGGTAAAATATAATTCATTTCGTATGAACTACGGATATAATATAAACTTTGGTTTTTCTAAAATCCGTTTTGAAATCAACACTTTTCTATAATATTAATTAATGTAGAATGGTGAATGTTACACAGTGTGAAAGTGGCCACTTAAACCAGCCAAAGTCAGGTCATGAGCCCTGTAAATGCCTAGACTTCCATATTCCCATCTTGAAAATCTTTTTCCCTTTCTGTTGCAACAAATTTAGATCTAAATAACTTCCAGGGAGGAGACCCAGCCTGTCAGCAAAAATTTGGACATACTTAAAATATTGTTGATAAATTTTTATTTCATGTTTTTTAACTCTACAACTTTCCACAGTAGTAAAAAAATCCTTTTTTTTTTAAATAAAATGGCATTGCATATTAAATTTAATGCTTTTGCGAATGTCCTATTGAATAATTTTATAAACTGGTTCGCAGTACACCGCCACGCCTGACCGTATAAAAATGCATATTTATTATAAATATAAATCCGTACATGAACACGCGATCTAGAATATTATTTTTTAAGTATGACGTATGGCATTTATTATTACGATAAAATAATGTTTGCTATTAAGATGGGTAAAAATCTTCGCCAGTCATCTATTCACTAGCTTGTCGTCTTAAGGGATGGAATATTATTGATCTGCTACAGGGCGGCGGGGAAGGGAGGGCTCGGATGTGACGTAGAAGGGTAGATGTGCTATGCCCTACAATGTTCGCCATTTCTTCAACAGAATTCCCGCTGAAAGATTGTAACTTATTATCTATTTATACAACAATAAATAGTCGTACTCAATTTTCGCGGTTGTAGTTCGAGGTTCCGTAGAAAAATTAATTCCGGGAGGGTCTTATGAAATCTTTATGTCAGTCCATAACATTTTATTATGTTTCGTGGTTACTAAATTCATGTAATAGCACTAACAGAGGACACAATTTTTGTTAGGCTTTACACTTAAAATATCCAAAATTTCGACAAGAAAATTCAAATACGCTGACAAGAAAAATTCAAAGGAATTTTGTATTAAAATATTTAAATAATGACTTTTTTTTATAATATTGATGTTTTTTGTTGATATTTCTTGATAAAACTCCATAGTTAATGATTGTGATAAAATTTCAAATAAACTTATCAATGAAACTTCTTGGTTTAGTTTTACTTTTTATTATTTTGACCAACGAGCGCTTTCGCCTAAGTGGGAATCTTCAGGACTTCAAGGCTTGAAGATGCCTACTTAGGCAAAAGCGCTCGTTGGTCAAAATAATAAAAAGTAAAACTAAACCAAGAAGTTTCATTGATAAGTTTATTTATAATTTTATCATAATAATTGACTTTTTTTTAGTTTATCAAGAAAAAAATACAAGTATGTAATATTACAACTAAATATTTTTTAAATATAAATTTAATACAGTAGAACTCCAACTATCCGATTTAATTGGGACCGAATCCCATTCGGATAGTAGGATTTTTTCTGAGAAAAGGGCCTATTTTAATTAATTGTTGTATGTACCTATGTTTAAAATGGGAGAAACAAGTATTTTTAAATAAAAATAGCTTTGAATTAATTAAATAAAAAGGCAACCTTTTCACATGTTAAGCGTAGTTACAAGTGCTGTACATTAGTACGTACCGTACTGTAAATGCAAGTCATTTCTTGTTGAACATCTCGGTCAAATTAAGCTGTTTGACTGTCATCATCTGTTTTCGGGCAGCCAAGTCGCACATCCGCTTGACAGTGAGAATTTAGATGTGGTCACACTCGGATATTCAATTCGGATAATCAGCGATTCGAATAGTCGGAGTTCGGATATTTGAAATTCTTCGGTACGTTATATTTACATCAACGTTTTCCATTACGTAAAAGAAAAAACAATTCTTATGTACATAATGGAGAATGACGTCTTTCAATAATCTATTTATTTTATTTTTAAAAGTAAATATTTTCAGTATACAACATAAATTACCAAAAAAATATAAGTTCAGATTTTCAATCAATGTTCCACAAAAATAATTTTGCATTTGAATGAACTTTCGAATTAAAGTTGGTTAGATGGCCCTCTGTGAAACTGGCGTCGCGGGTTCGATTCCCGCCAGTTGCAAGAAAAAAATCCAAAAAATATTTTTTTCTCAATTAGTCTGGGTGCTGTGGTGTATTTTTTTTTACCTCCTTCCATATCCCCACTATCTCACCTGCTGACAAGCCTCAAAATAAAGGCTTAGCGGGTTATTCATTCAAAAAAAAAAATATTCCTGACTGCATTTTTTATTTCATTTGTTAATTTCATTCAAGAATTTTCTCTGTAATTTATAAATTTATTTTGTTTTATTTACTAATTTAAAATTTATTTAAAAAAAGGTTTTAACTAAGCTGACGTTTCCAACTCTCTATAGCTGCTCTCAGTCAAAAAACTCTGACCAAGAATATAAAACGGAGATTCTACCTTGTTGTATAGTGGTTGGCGCGATCGCCCACCATTTTTGAGGTCCTGGGTTTGATGCCTAGTAGGGTGATTGTTTTGATTGGTGGTTGATTTTTAAGGTAGTTAAATGCAAAATTTGTTCTTTCTGGACTGGCACCTGAAACGTAAGACGTCGTATGCACCACTTGCTGCGGAAAGGGCCATGAAGATTATGACTTTAATTAATAAATATTTCTGATATCTTCTATCAATAAAGATTGGTTGAGCCGATAATTCGTTTCTATGTATTTTAGGCAGAAGAATCATATGGAAGTAGATATTGACTAATTTTGGTTTTGTTGGGTTTCTAGGCCTGACGAGACATTTTTGGTTTGGCTACACTGTTTGGCTTTCTCGTTGCTTTTTCGGCCGTTTAATTTTTAACTTTGCCTTAACTCGCACAACGCCGCAAACTGATCATCATCCATCGCCGTTCTTCATCATCCGCCTCCTCCAGAAGAAATTGTGTACCTCCAGTGTTCTGAACACCAATTTCTCTGACAGCGTGAACTGATCGCCGATAAGGAAGATGACTCAACATCAGGTTAGTCATTGTAATTACATGTTGATTTTCTCTGGTCTGAGTTCATTTCTAATAGATTGTTGGCTTCTTCCACTAGCTCACATGATCAGTTCGGAGAATTAATTTACTGTCCGCTTTCACAAATTTATTTTTAAATGCAAATGTGAATTATATTTACAGGACTCACCAAAGATATTTACTATTATTTGAATTTAAAAACAAAAACATTTTTCAAGAAATATTTGCAAGAGTTTCTAGAGTTTATTATAATAAATATTTTAAAAATCAGTGCACAGCGGAGTTTTAGTCCCAAAACTTATGTATGGAGGTGAAATTTTGAACTGGAAGAGAAAGGATAAACGCCGAGTTAACGCGGTTGAAATGTGATCTCTTCGACGAATGTGTGGGAAATAAATGTAATTCAGGGTTACAAATGATGGAATCAGGCGAGAGTGTAAATCTGAGTCAATTATAATTGATAAAATTAAAAAAGGGTCTCTGAGATGGTTTGGTCATGTAAAACGAATGGACGATGGAAGAATGGTAAAACAAGTATATATGGCGAAAATGAATGGCAATGTGAAACGAGGACGACCAATGAAGACGTGGCATGATCAGATATAAAAAATCTTAAGTCTGGTCATGTCAAAAGCAGACAGAACCGACGGGCATGTATGACAAGATGTATAAATGTGGAAGAAGCTAGGAATATTTGCCAGGATAGACGTGTGTGGCGGTCCATTCTCTCTGCCTACCCCTATGGGAAAATGGCGGGGTAGTAATAGTAGGAGTAGTTAAAAAAATAAATCATTGATAAAGCTTGTCAATTTTTATCTCTGTGATTGAGAAAGATTGAATCGTACATAAATTAAAATGAAATATTTTCGATGAAATCTCATTTATGTCGATAAATATTAAATTTTTCTGCGCAAATAAAGACGTATCGAATACTTATTGTGTTTTATACATTCTTCACATCGGTATTATACCCATAGTACATGACGAAGCCTGATTATTATTTCCAAAGAGAAAAATAACAATTCATTCCCTATATTGCCAGGTAGATGAAAGCTGCTTTGATTTTCTCGATATTTATTCCCAGAAGACGAAATATGGCGTCCTTAGAAAACCCGCCAGAACAATTGGAAATATCCCGTGGTACGTAAGAGACCTACTCAACCCAGCGCTGCGGAAGCAGTGTTGTGTAGAAACCTTTTTTAATTTCCTCTTCCTTTAAATCTCCTTATCAAAGCTTGGTTTTCAAATAAATTACCACAGTATACTTTTTAATTACCAACAGTGGAAACTCTTGCGCCGCTTACACTAAAACCATTTTAAAGCCCTTTGGGTTTTCCCATCGGCTTCGCTCAAACTAAAATAATAACATTTCTTTATCGAAAATGGAATAACTTTATTTTTTTACCGTTGCCTGCTATAATGTCAAATCATATATTTTAATATCATCAGTTTTTTACTAAATTATGTTAATTCTATTCAATGTGTCTATATTGCTTATTTAGTATCATATTTTACAATTTTGTAGCATGTAATATTAAAAATATGTTGCTTATTTAGTTTCATAGTTTACGATTTCGTACCTTATAATATTAAAAATATTAATATAATATGGTGTTTTCACAAATCGGGAATAACGTTGAAAAAACATAAAATATTTAAATTGATTTTAACGATCTAATGATAGAACTATCAAATGCATAAAAAACTAGTTTTCATTTATAATTTTCGGGTTTAAAAACGAACGCGTACAAAACAACTCACAGTTGGCGTCACGTCATTTTGACGACACACGTCATGCCCGCCGAGTGCGCTTCTAACAAACATTAAAGTAACGTAACACGTTTATCCCACTGGGCAAGAAACATCTGCTTTTTAGATAATACAAAATATGCATATTTTAAACATTTGTAGAAAAATTTTAAGACGTCGGAAAAAATTATATTGTAATATTTAGTTTTATTAAAACAGGGCTGTTAAAACCAGATTCGATCCCGGACCAATCCGAATAACAAAATAGATTGGAGGGCCACTTCATCTTTTTGAATAAAAACTAAAAATAATTAGACAATTTTTCACAATTTAATTAATTTTATTACTTCTTAATTATTTAATTTTTTTACACTTCTGTCAAATTAACATGAATACTAGTTGTTGCCAGACGCAGTGCGTGTGTAAGTAACTTATTTGTCAGTGAAGATATTTATTTAGATTTTATAAAATTCATAGTGAATACGCATTTTCACAAAGATAGGTACTGTCCACCATCGACTCCATTTTAAGGCCAAGATTCGTTAGTTTGGAGAAACAAATACACAATAGGGAAATATCACATACTACGAATACCGATTAAAATATATAAGACGAATTGAGATTAATCAATTGTATTTTCAAAAGCAATATGAATATTGTGGAGAAATGTAAATGTAAAAAAGAAATTCAATAAATTACGTTCGTAGAAAAACGCAACGTGTTTGGCCTTGATTGTTGTGACGTCAAGATTTGTGATAATGTTCTTAACAAAATTCAATGGCTAGGAACAAATAAATATGAATCGTGACGTATTAGACGGGTGGCCGAAGGAATAACCGTTTTTGCGAAAATTCAAAATTACGAATTAAAAAATATCTTTTATGCTAGGGTAGATTGGGTACGATTGTGACAGTCGTCGTATTAGTGTAACTATAAGGAATAGCGGAAAGGGTCCAAGGAGAGTGAAGAACGGCGTAACCGTCTGAACGTTTTCCGCAAAATTGCGTCAGCCATCGCGCTAACGTCTGCATAGGCCTACATTACGTTTTTTGCAGTAAAAAGTAAGTATTTTCATTCGATTTCTTTTAATAATTGTTGTTATATATGTACAGATAAAGTAATGAGTGTTTATCATTGTTTTAAGTTTAACAAATGTTTTTTTTTTTTGATAAAAATAAATATTTGCGTTCGTATGATTTACCCAAATATTAAACTTTGAGGGCCATTTTCAACGAGTTGTAAATAACTCACTATTAGAAAATAGGAATTGAGTTGGGGTAGAGTGGGATATGAACCACGGACCTTTGGTCCGCGAGTCCAAGACACTAGCCACAGGACCACAACCCGATAATTAATAGTTAAATAGCTGTTATTACTTTGTACGTAAAGTATTTTGCATTGTCATGGCGGTTGTTGTCAAGGAGTGCGTTGGGCACTGTTACAACCGCCCCTGGGGTGTGGTCAGTTGTGACATCTTTTTCTTTTTTTATCTAATTTGCTCCTATGAGTCAACCATTATATTTAGTGATAGAATTTTAGTATTTATACGTAGAAACATGTACACTTTACCACTCCTTCCTTTCAGCTAATTGGCATACACACAAAGTTATGGGCGATCAAATCAAAATTGCCACAACCATACCCAGTCTACCCTACTAATAATTAGCAAAAAAAAAATTTTTCTGGAAAGTATTTTATAGACCTTTATTACTTTAAAAATGTTTAAAAATGTGATATTTCCCTATTCTGAAATTACCTTAATAATGGTGATAGAAAACTTGTTGCCATATGAATAAATATTTCATTAATTTATTTGAGATGCCATTAAAATATTTATTTTTTTTAAAAGGAAAATTTTCGTATTTGCGGTAGATCAAAAACACGTCGCGGGTCGTTCAAAAATAAGCGCGGGCCGCATGTGACCTGCAGGCCGTACTTTGGACAGCCCCGGTTTAAAAGGAAAAGTTGAAAATAGCCTATTGTTAAATATTGTCACTTTTGTTAAATCATGGTTTGTGATTCAGTTGCCGATGATACACATATATAATATGACAATATTAAATATAGATATTTAATAAGACGAAAAGTTGATAGATGATTCGCGAATATGTCATAGCAATCGTAATACAACTTATATCTTTGTATTTCTTTTTTGAGAGACGTTGCCTCGGAGCCAATTATTACTAAACATTTGGGAATCAGGTTTAAAAAATTTAAGCTTACCACTTGTGACTTGAAGAGAGGCAGCAAACAGGCACAGCAACGAAAGGGATAGGCTTCTGTGTGAGTTGAGCCAATATTCTGGGGCCATACTGTGTCCTGAAATAGCAAGGAAACGCAATCTAAATATCTTTTCCATTATTTACAACATAAAAATTATTTAAAAAATACAGACGAATTCGGAAAATTTTCCTGAGGGGGTCGATATGACATCAATATCTAAATCAACGCAACTACTCATTAAATTATTTATATGATTTATCGCCATTACATAAAATAGTTTTTTTTTCAAATTTACATAATTACAGTGGCAAAATTCATGTTGCGTAATATTATACGAGTATTATGGAAAACTCTTGAGAATAAGGCTAGGCTATCATTTTACGAGAAATCTGAGAGGGTTCCTTTACTTCCTTACATATTAAGTACCACAATTTAACACCCCCGTCTCTCGAATCAGGGGTAAAAAATAATTATGACGCATATGTTCTAGTAACGAGAGAACCCTTTTAATACCCTTTCATCGCTCTAATTTTTTGTCTCCTCTTTCACAGTAGTATTTTCTCGATTATGGAATAATCTACCCACTAATGTTAGAGACGCCTCTTATTTATTTACATTTAAGTCAAGATTGAAATGTCACTATCTAAATGTTTAAGTTGTTCCTTTATTTAACAAATTACAACAGGGATGGAGAATACCCTATACTGTGTAACACAGTGTGTAAAGTGGCCACTTAAACCAGCCAATGACAGGTCATAAGCCTTGTAAATGCCTTGACTTCCATATTCCCTTATTTAAGGTATTCTCCATCCCTGTTGAAATTTGCTAATCTTAATGAACCCCGAGGGGGTGAAATCCAGTCTTTTGTCTACGAAAATTTGGACAAACTCAAATATTGTTCTTTTATCCTTCATATTTCCTTCCCATCCTCTCACCTCTATTCATAGTATGGTGTATTTTTTTATATATTTTTATTTTCTTAATCTTTGTTTTCAATTTTCGTATAAAATTGTATGATTCAATATGTTCATGTACTTAAACGTTACTTAAATGTTACGTACAAAACACAGAATTATTGGAAAAAAAAATTCAACTTGAATATGATCATGATACCAGAGAAAGGATAAAAATCAGACCCCCCATTTAGAAAAAATGCAAAGTCACAAATTATAAAATTCTCAAAGTCTATTTTATGAAGCAGTAAAAAAATGGTTTATTGAAAAAACAATAATGAGCTAAAAAATATTTTAAAATTAAATGTGTGTCAAAAAATTTATAAATAAATAAATGGCCATATGTATTCATAAGAATATGTTCATGTGTGCTCTAATTCAGGATTCAAACTAAATTAATTAATAAATAATAACCAATCAAATCGCGTTGCAGTTCCGTGGTAGTGTTGTCAGCTCACGGGTAAGATATGTGTAGTTCGAACCCCGCTCTACCAAAACTTAATTACCAATTTTTATCATGTGAAATTTTCAATAAATTTGTTAATGGCCTCAAAATTGAAAACTTTGGATTAACTATAAACGAAAATAATTATGCAACCTTTTTTTAAGGATTAAAGTATCTATTTCGAAATACAAAACCGGACGTATTAATTTAATATACATTTTTTACTGAAGTACTTCAAATAAGTAATATTGCTTTAGTTGATTCAGATACCTAATGTGATTGTATATTTATGTAATTTTCAATACTTTTTAAGCCTAAATTTAAAAAAAACATTTTACCTATTTAAAATTTTAAAAATGTTCATTTATAATACTTATGTCAAAAATTTAATTCTTCTTTTGTAAATAATATTATCGTTTAATTCGTCAATAAAAAAATATTATTGTATGCTGTTCCGAAATGAATTTTTCCAAAAGCTCCATGTTTTCTAGATAAATAAGTTTTTTTTTTTAATGTATCATTGATTTTTTTTATTTTTTGATATATTTTTTTTATATTGGAGTTGCTTTATTATTTACCTTGCTTATAATATACAAGGTTTATATTTCAAAAAGTGGATTTTTCTGCAATTAAATATCTTAAAATTTATCTAAACTATTGGGATCAGTAGGGATATACTAATGTGGGCTCATCAGAAACTTCTCAGCATTTGCTCACGTGGAGAGGAAACCACTTAAAACTCTTCAGGAGAAGCCGGCCTGTTGGCAGTAGTCAACAGGCCTTCCGTTCCACCAGAGGAGTGTTCGGCATTTTGTAATGTAATGTATCATTGATTGATACTGCAATGATAATTAATTTTTCGACAAAGAGGATGGATGTTCAAACATTTACATAAATTATGACCTATCTTTGCTGATTAAGTTATCACTCTGTACATTATATATTTTGTTATTTCTGTTCTTTATCCGGTTGATTTTTAGTAGAAGTAAAAGAACTTTTGCCGCAACTTCATTCTTACTTTTAGCGCAGTTATTAAATATGGGAATATTGGTATTTACAGATTTTATGACCTATCATTGGTTAGTTTTAATGTTTATTTGGGCTTCTAAAATACACCCAATGACATAAATTCAGTTGGCTCGTACCATATCAATAAAACCTTATCTAAGCTTTGACTTTTTCTAATGTTAAGGGTGGTTTCATTATCCGACTTTTCGGATTACCTCAATCATCAGATAAGGCCGGTTTTCTATAAAAGAAGCTTAAAGCTAGGGTTTCCTAGGACAGCGGTGCCCGTATTTTAACGGCCGTAGTGAACGGTAAAGCTATGGTTTCCTAAGACAGCGGTACCGTCACAAAGCGGCCGTCACGGGACGGCGGATGACGTCATTAAAACGTTGACTATGTAAATCAATGGCGCTGGTTTCCTAGAGAGCGTTGACCGTGAACGTAACGTCGAAGCAACGGTGCCGCCATTTGCAGGACGGCCGTCACAGCGGTGCGAACTGTTTTCGAACGGTTTTTGTCGCGAAGCGGTGACCGTTTGGCTGTCAAAATGAGTGCAAACGTGGTGCGGAATGTTGAAAATGTCGAAATATTGATTAATTTTGTAAAAATCATGACGATTTATGTAATGGAAAGGCAAAGACTATTAAAAAGTCGAGTTGAAACAAAGTTCGTGAAGAAATATCGGGACAACGCTTGAAATATCAGGTATGTACTAAAATGTAAATAACAATAGAATCATATAAAAATAACAGAGCAAATGTTTATAAGCTACAAGAAAAAAGTTAAGCATCTATCATAATGTTATTTTTCTAATTCAAAACATGTATTATAACATTGTTTATACGTAATAGATTCCAAGGAATCCTAACCTATTTATTGTGTCTGCAGATAATTGGTTGAATTCTATATTAAAATTTCGTAAGGTATCCAAAGTAAAATGCTTTTATTGGATTCAATTATCCTTTTATTTTTTTTATTTACAAGGGTGTAAAATGTGACGCATTTTGTCTTGTAAGGACATTATCAAACTTTTTATTAGGTTACCTTACCAAATCCTAACCTATTTTGAAGTTGACATTTTATGAAATAACACACAACATTTCAGATTAAAAGTCACATGGGTGTGATTTAAAATAAGGAGTTCTCCATGAATATTAAAGAGCCAAGAAAAATGCCTGGAACATAATCTTAACAGAGTAAGTTTGATGAATTTTAAATAAAATATGCCCTTTGAACATGAAATGAATACAACAAATTTGTCGATGGATACAAATAAGTATACCAATGTAATTCTTGTATGAACATTACTATAATATTTTTTCTGCATTAATTATTACATTTATTTATTCTAGAAAGCTACAAACACCAAAGAGTAGTCACCAACATAAACAATTTTTGTTACAACTGAGAGGGAAAACATTTTTGAGAAGGGAATACTGAATTTGCGTCGTAGGTGAATTGGTTCAGGCGAATAAATCTCACCCAAATGATAAAAGTTTCAGCTCTTTGACTTCACAAAAGAAAACAGATGGAAGAGTTGAGGAAATGTGATGTTAAAACATAGGCAGAATGGAGAATGTTACAATGTGTAAAATGCCTACTTAAACCAGCCTATGACAGAGCATAAGCCCTGTAAGTGCCTAGACTTCCATATTCCCTTCTCGAAAATGTTTTCCCTCTCTGTTGCAACAAATTTAGAACTAGATAACTCCCTAGGGAGGAAATCCAGCCTGTCTGCAAACATTGGACATACTCAAAACATTGTTTTTAATGAGTAAACTAATGGCACAGAAAAACGATTAAATATAGACATACTTGGGACTTATTAATACATTTGTTCCAGGATTCTTATCACCGAATTCAATTAAATAATATGGTATGTAAATGAGCTCCCATTTATATTTGAGACAAGTTCAAACTAGTTTTATAGCAACTCCATAAACACCAGTAATAAGTTCTTATTTAGATACATAAGGTAGGTTGCAATAACTTTCCTGTATATTCATTGTGAATTTTATTTTCAGAATAAGTACATACTACAAAATTATTTTCACCCAAGTGCAGATCAAGATATGAGTAGTGAGAGGGTAGATACTCTCCCGATAGTACTACTAGATTTGCTGTGCGAGTCGAACTCAAATGTTTGCCAGCAGAAATTACTAGGCTTCCGAGCGATTTCTTCACTGCCTCAACATGCAAGGACAAGGGGACATTCGTCAACGACCTACGACTCAGACTCGCAGACATCAGACAAACACCAGGCATCCACCACAGTCCAAAGAAAACCTTTATCCACAAAGAACTTCTCAACACGAGCCACGTATTTATATCTACTGACTGCCACAGAAGACCATTCCAGAACGCCATACAATGTAGAATAGACGGGAGACAAGACTTTCTGAAATCTACCTTCACTATTGTGATGGAAAAATCCAATGACACCATACCCACAGCAGTACTTACTTCGGACTCACCAGATCCACCTCCAGGAAGGCAGACACTCCCCTGAAATGAACACTTCCCAGAATAATACTGATCATAAAAACAAAAATGTACTAATAAATATGAGCAAACTATTTTTACCTGGATGCAAATTATGTTTTAAATACCTCTTATGAATGTACACATTATTGTAATTCCATTTTGTATTATAATTTTATATGTATTCTTCTCCGTTTTTTATATCATGAGAAATGTAGTTTATACTCACATAATATATTTTCTATTACATAATATTTATGTAAATTTAGGATTATAATGAAAAATCCTCAAGTATGCTATACTAAAATGATTTCGTGTTTAGCATTAGGTCTTATACTCATATATATACATATAACTCATAAAATATTAGTTCTTTATACAAATATGAAC
This sequence comes from Micrasema longulum, assembly GCF_059751315.1. Classification (NCBI taxonomy): domain Eukaryota; kingdom Metazoa; phylum Arthropoda; class Insecta; order Trichoptera; family Brachycentridae; genus Micrasema; species Micrasema longulum. The sequence continues at coordinate 156,743 of NW_028278497.1, forward strand.
CAAACTTTTCTTCTTTAAATATCTCTTTGTAAAAAGAGATATTTAAAGAAAAAAAGACAATAAATTTAAGTTAATTTAAAAAAACATCTTAAAAAAATAATAACATATTATGGTAAAAAAAGCAATATATTATTTTTAAATGCTATTCTAAAAGTAATTCAAATAAGTTTAAAAATATAAAACCAGCAGTGAAAAAAGAAAGAATAAAAGTCTTTCAAGTGAAATGTAAAAGAGCATCAGAAATTCAAATATATTAAAAAAATATTTTGTACTTTCTCCAGCCTGTCAATATAAGTAATGTATTGTGGATTCCAAATTATGGATGTAAATTCTAGGTGAGTACTTACATAGCTATAATAGAGTAATAATGAATTGATTACAATGTCTGCTTTGTAATGACAAATGTATTCTTTATGTTTGTTGTTACTATGTAAAATACTATATTATATTTTGACAGACTAATAAAATGAATTTAATTATGATTCAAAGAGGTTGGATATATACTTGTATGATAAGGAGCAGATGATATTCCTAAAGAGTTAAAAGTTATACAATACTGTGTTGTGGGGTACATAAATTATTAGTTAAACGCTGAAGACATTTTGGTTTCGAACTTACAGTTTGTAGTTATGTATATTATTACATATGGAAGTTATAAGTATATATTATGGTGTCTGTAAGAAGTAAGTGTATAATAATTGTAATTTTTCAGAAGAAATCTGTACAGTTTATATATAGTAAGCAATATTAAGTTCTGATGTTCCAGTATAAATTGTTACTACAATTATTACAAGTTTATATATGTATATTAAAGAAAACGTAAAGTAAAGTGAATTCTGGTTCTTTTGTTTTACAAAGAGATATTTAAAGAAGAAAAGTTTGGTTCATATTTGTATAAAAGTACAAATATTATATGAGTTACATATAATATATGCGTATAAGACCTAATGCTAAGTAATCTCACGAAATGTAAGAAAGCATCAGAAATTCAAATGTTTTAAAAAATATGTTGTACTTTCTCCAGCCTGTCAATATAAGTAATGTTTTGTGGTTTGTAAGTTATGAATGCAAATTCTAGGTGAGTACTTACATAGCTATAATAGAGTAATAATGAATTAATAACAATGTCTGCTTTGTAATGACAAATGTATTCTTTATATTTGTTGTTACTATGTAAAATACTATATTATATTTTGACAGACTAATAAAATGAATTTAATTATGATTCAAAGAGGTTGGACATATACTTGTATGATATGGAGCAGATGATATTCCTAAAGAATTAAAAGTTATACAATACTGTGTTGTGAGGTACATAAATTATTAGTTAAACGCTGAAGACATTTTGGTTTCGAACTTACAGTTTGTAGTTTATTTATTTATTTTATTTTATTAAATATTTGGGTAAATCATAAGAACGCAAATATTTCTTTTTTAAAAAAAATAAAAAATAAGTATTAAAAACAACAACTTTTTAACATAAAAAGACCAATAAAGTTTTCATAAATTAAAAAGATATAAACATTAAATGTGACAAAAAAATAAAAAATAGATAAGAATTTTAAGTGAGAAAAGAATAATTAGTTATGTATATTATTACATATGAAAGTTATAAGTATATATTATGGTGTCTGTAAGAAGTAAGTGTATAATGATTGTAATTTTTCAGAAGAAATCTGTAGAGTTTATATATGGTAAGCAATATTAAGTTCTGATGTTCCAGTATAAATTGTTACTATAATATTTACAAGTTCATAAATGAATATTAAAGAAAACATAAAGTAAAGTGAATTCTGGTTCTTTTGTTTTACAAAGAGATATTTAAAAAAGAAAAGTTTAGTTCATATTTGTATAAAAGTACAAATATTATATTAGTTACATATATATGGGTATAAGACCTAATGCTAAACAAGAAATCGTTTTAGTATCGTTATCGTTTGAGAATTTTTCATTATGATCTTAAATTTACATAAATATTATGCAATAGAGAATATATTATGTGAGTATAAACTCCATTTCTCATGATTTACAAAAAGGAGAAGAATACATATAAAATTATAATACAAAATGGAATAACAATAATGTGTATATTCATAAGAGGTATTAAAAACATAATTTACATAAAATTTTGCATACTATAAAACTATGTAATAGTACTTAATGTTTCCTAAATAAAAGAAAAAAATATTTCTTTCTCTTATTTCTGTTTACAGGATATCATTATTTGTTCACCAAAACACTAGAAATTGGCCCTGTGAAGGAATAGAACGCACCAAGATCAGTTACAAATAAAAATGTAGTTATTGCATATATTATTTTTATTTAATCAAAAACATACACCTTTTATTTTATAAATTATTATGTAATGTATTTTTTAAAATTATTTGAGTATGATCTTCTTCTTCTCTGGTCTCAATCCTGGGATTGGCTGGCAGCAATTCCTTTCATTCTTCTCCTCCATTCCTCCCTGTCTTGTGCGGCTCATTTAAAGTCAACATATGATGAGCAGCGCACGTCCTCTAATAGGTCCTCCAGGTACTCTTGGCGTGGGCATCCCCTAGAATTTGTTCCCTCGGTCATCCCCTCCATTGCACATGCAGGCCTTCTTGACGTATTACATGACCGATCCATCTCGCTCGCCTTTCGGACAAGGTCCTGAGCAGGTGCCTTCCACCTTCGATTCTTTGGAGAACCTCCTCATTTGTAATGTGGTCTCTCCAGGAAATTCCTAGTAGTCTTCTATAGGACCATATCTCAAAAGCCTCTAGTCTCTGTTTATCTCTTTCGGATACGCACCATGTCTCGCAGCCATACATCAAGATACTCCATAAATAGGTCTTGATTAGGAGTATTCTTAGTTTTAGGTCTATATTATTTGATTCTTTTATTTTGGACCTTTTATTAAATGCAAGTCTAGCTTGATGTATACGGCTGTCGACCTCGCTCTTAGACCAACCGTCCCACGTTATTTTGCTCCCGAGGTAGAGAAACTCCTTGGTGTTCTTTAGTGGTATTCCCGACATCACTACTCTCATCTGGTGTTGCATTCGGCCTACAGTCAGTAGCTTTGTTTTGTCTTTATTTATCTTCATACTGTAGTTATTTTGAAGAATGCTTTCCATAGTTGTAAGGGCTCTTGCAGTTCTTCTTCACTTTCAGCAACCATAGCAATATCGTCAGCAAACCTTATCATATCCCATTTAGTATGATATTAATAACAATAATTACAGGATTAAATAAACTAAAATTAGTTATTATATAGATGTGATTATAAGTAATTATGATATTTTACAAATTGCAAATATTTATCTATAAATCCAACATACTCAAGGAATACTATTTAAAAGTTTAACATATAACATCAAATCAGAGAGACTAAACATATATTATATAAACTATAAATCATATATTTGTTTTTACATTATAAATTTAAGATGTTTCTATCCCCTTGTATCAAACACACACTCACCCTTTCCACAAACCCACCCTCACACTCATATACACTAACTCTCATATTCACATACCTACCAAAACCTCACTCAACTCCAGCAATATTACAGCACATTTAAATCAAAGCTTTCTCTCACTCTCTAAGACTTGCAAATAAATAATACAATAATAAGCTCCACTCGTTTGACGATAACAGCCGAACCTCGCTTCTAAGTTATCGTTTTGAAATTTACTCAAGAGTAAATATTCTACTTTATGTATGGAAAATATATATAGGATCAACATTGAAAACGCATCCAATGTAGTAATGGGGGATTTAAATTTTTGTACACCTAGAGACTAACTCTCAGGTATTGAGAGTCTCCAAGTTTTTAACCAAAGGGACATGTTTCTTAGAAAATTTTTATGATCTACACTATCTTCTCTAATGGGTTCCTTGTGAAGATTGTTGAATCTCTGAAATTCAAATACACTTTACCCATTTACAATCTTCCACCATCTACAAAATATACTTTTAAAATCTAGAGTACTCTCGGGTTCTACAAACAGTTCTGGATTTTTAGGCGCTACGCACTTTAAACCCACCAATTGTTTTCTCATTAAAAACTTTTAACTCTAGGGATACATTTTGTTTTAGAATGTTGCTTGGATATAGGACTTTGTATGATATCATGTGCCCAAATTTGATCAAGGTTTTTTTTTCAAGATCATTAATGAATTTCGAATGTTGAAATTGAGCGTCTAATATTATACTGAAATCATTTAAATGAGGATTATTTTGAATTGATCCAATTATTGCAAACACACTTAATTAAATGTAAGTACAGGATCAAATTTGAAAAATAAAGTTCTACTATTATCTAAAGGGTGAGGTAAACTAGGGAGTAATATTTTATCTGTTTGAAACAATTCAAATGCCTTTTTTGTTAATAGCATTATTATCGGATATCAAAGATATTGTGAAGTAGGCCTTGTATACAAACTCCTGACGTCACTGCAACCTGTGAAGATCTATTGTGATGGATTAAATTAATTAAAAACAACTACTGCACAACATCATTATACTTACAGAGGAATATTTTTCTTTAATGAAATGAACAAAGATAATAAAAAGTACAGTCAGGAATACAATATATTTAAGAAAGAAGTAAAAAATTACATCTATAATTCTTCTTTATGTAACACTGATTGAAAACATCGTTAATATCTTTTTTGTAATTTATTTATGTTATTCTAAAATAATCTATTATAAGACGTCACTCCCGATTATGTACACAAGAATTGTTTATTTCTTTTACGTAATGGGAAACGTTAATGTAAATATATGTAATTGATTAATGTAAAAAATTGTATTTAATATTATATTTAAATTTGTTATTAATAAATTTAAAAAAAAATCTATTGCACCTATAACTTTAAGAAATCCTCTCATACAAAATAAGCCGGATATAACTAGATTTGTTCTGGACACTGGCTTCATTATAATATAGTCCGGTGTTTTTCATGCCAATTGATGTTGATGTTGAAATAGTTTGGTGACTAAATTCGTGTATATCAGCAGAGTCGTCTTGAATCTGGAAGATTTATCAAAAGTTAATATCTATAGGCATTAAACATTTACGTATTTAAAATTGTCAAATGAATTGACAGAAACGATACTTACATATTGCCAAAATTATTATTCATTACATACCTCATTACTACCCCAGTACCGAATAGCAAATAGGCCCTGGAGTTCTACTGGTATTTTCTCATCTCGTTTGTGTCCTTCCAAATCGAGTTTTACTAGAGTAATTATGCGCCTCATATTTTCCTTCGAAAAACAGTATTTCTCCTTGAATTCACTGTCTTAAAAATCTTAAAAAGAGTTGACTCTTTTTTTAATACAATTTTCGTGCACGAGAAGGTCGCATGCCTTCGAAAATGTTTAAAATTAAATAAAACTGTGACAAACTATTCATAAATAACGACAAATATGACAGATCGCATTCTAGGGCATATTTTTGACAGATAAGCTGCCGTGGCCGCCAGATATGACAACGTTTTCCTAGGAAACCACTCTCTAGTCACCGTTTCGGCGGCCGTTCACCGCATCACCGTTCGTACGGCCGTTAAGATATCGGCACCGTTTTCCTAGGAAACCCAAGCTTTATGCAGTAGACAGCCGTCGTGACGTCGACTAGAGAGTGGTTTCCTAGGAAAACGGTGTTAAATGGTGTTGATAACACCGTTTTCCTAGAAAACCACTCTCAAGTCACCGTTACGACGGCTGTCCACTGCATCACCGTTCACTACGGCCGTTAAAATACGGGCACCGCTGTCCTAGGAAACCCTAGCTTTACCGTTGCTGTAATCGGGCTTTTTTTCTTTTATATGCATACCTAGTTTTTATTCAGAATAAAAACATTGAAATACAGTTTTACAAAAATTAAATATAAAATATATTAATGTTTCTCATTACGTAAAAGTAAAAAACAATTCCTAAATACGTTAATGGGAAGCGACGTCTTAAGCTATGGTTTCCTAAGACAGCGGTACCGTCACAAAGCAGCCGTCACGGGACGGCGGATGACGTCATTAAAACGTTGACTATGTAAATCAATGGCGCTGGTTTCCTAGAGAGCGTTGACCGTGAACGTAACGTCGAAGCAACGGTGCCGCCATTTGCAGGACGGCCGTCACAGCGGTGCGAACTGTTTTCGAACGGTTTTTGTCGCGAAGCGGTGACCGTTTAGCTGTCAAAATGAGTGCAAACGTGGTGCGGAATGTTGAAAATGACGAAATATTGATTAATTTTGTAAAAATCAGGACGATTTATGTAATGGAAGGGCAAAGACTATTAAAAAGTCGAGTTGAAACAAAGTTCGTGAAGAAATATCGGGACAACGCTTGAAATAACAGGTATGTACTAAAATGTAAATAACAATAGAATCATATAAAAATAACAGAACAAATGTTTATAAGCTACAAGAAAAAAGCTAAGCATCTATCATAATGTTATTTTTCTAATTCAAAACATTTATTATAACATTGTTTATACGTAATAGATTCCAAGGAATCCTAACCTATTTATTGTGTCTGCAGATAATTGGTTGAATTCTATATTAAAATTTCGTAAGGTATCCAAAGTAAAATGCTTTTATTGGATTCAATTATCCTTTTATTTTTTCTATTTACAAGGGTATAAAATGTGACGCATTTTGTCTTGTAAGGACATTATCAAACTTTTTATTAGGTTACCTTACCAAATCCTAACCTATTTTGAAGTTGACATTTTATGAAATAACACACAACATTTCAGATTAAAAGTCACATGGGTGTGATTTAAAATAAGGAGTTCTCCATGAATATTAAAGAGCCAAGAAAAATGCCTGGAACATAATCTTAACAGAGTAAGTTTGATGAATTTTAAATAAAATATGCCCTTTGAACATGAAATGAATACAACAAATTTGTCGATGGATACAAATAAGTATACCAATGTAATTCTTGTATGAACATTACTATAATATTTTTTCTGCATTAATTATTACATTTATTTATTCTAGAAAGCTACAAACACCAAAGAGTAGTCACCAATATAAACAATTTTATGTTACAACTGAGAGGGAAAACATTTTTGAGAAGGGAATACTGAATTTGCGTCGTAGGTGAATTGGTTCAGGCGAATAAATCTCACCCAAATGATAAAAGTTTCAGGTCTTTTACTTCACAAAAGAAAACAGATGGAAGAGTTGAGGAAATGTGATGTTAAAATATAGGCAGAATGGAGAATGTTACAATGTGTAAAATGCCTACTTAAACCAGCCTATGACAGAGCATAAGCCCTGTAAGTGCCTAGACTTCCATATTCCCTTCTCGAAAATGTTATCCCTCTCTGTTGCAACAAATTTAGAACTAGATAACTCCCTAGGGAGGAAATCCAGCCTGTCTGCAAACATTTGGACATACTCAAAACATTGTTTTTAATGAGTAAACTTATGGCACAGAAAAACGATTAAATGTAGACATACTTGGGACTTATTAATACATTTGTTCCAGGATTCTTATCACCGAATTCAATTAAATAATATGGTATGTAAATGAGCTCCCATTTATATTTGAGACAAGTTCAAACTAGTTTTATAGCAACTCCATAAACACCAGTAATAAGTTCTTATTTAGATACATAAGGTAGGTTGCAATAACTTTCCTGTATATTCATTGTGAATTTTATTTTCAGAATAAGTACATACTACAAAATTATTTTCACCCAAGTGCAGATCAAGATACAAGTAGTGAGAGGGTAGATACTCTCCCGATAGTACTACTAGATTTGCTGTGCGAGTCGAACTCAAATGTTTGCCAGCAGAAATTACTAGGCTCCCGAGCGATTTCTTCACTGCCTCAACATGCAAGGACAAGGGGACATTCGTCAACGACCTACGACTCAGACTCGCAGACATCAGACAAACACCAGGCATCCACCACAGTCCAAAGAAAACCTCCAAATCCACAAAGAACTTCTCAACACGAGCCACGTATTTATATTTACTGACTGCCACAGAAGACCATTCCAGAACGCCATACAATGTAGAACAGACGGGAGACAAGACTTTCTGAAATCTACCTTCACCCACAGCAGTACTTACTTCGGACTCACCAGATCCACCTCCAGGAAGGCAGACACTCCCCTGAAATGAACACTTCCCAGAATAATACTGATCATAAAAACAAAAATGTACTAATAAATATGAGCAAACTATTTTTACCTGGATGCAAATTATGTTTTAAATACCTCTTATGAATGTACACATTATTGTAATTCCATTTTGTATTATAATTTTATATGTATTCTTCTCCGTTTTTTAGATCATGAGAAATGTAGTTTATTTATCACATAATATATTTTCTATTACATAATATTTATGTAAATTTAGGATTATAATGAAAAATCCTCAAGTATGCTATACTAAAATGATTTCGTGTTTAGCATTAGGTCTTATACTCATATATATACATATAACTCATAAAATATTAGTTCTTTATACAAATATGAACCAAACTTTTCTTCTTTAAATATCTCTTTGTAAAAAGAGATATTTAAAGAAAAAAAGACAATAAATTTAAGTTAATTTAAAAAAACATCTTAAAAAAATAATAACAAATGGTAAAAAAAGCAATATATTATTTTTAAATGCTATTCTAAAAGTAATTCAAATAAGTTTAAAAATATAAAACCAGCAGTGAAAAAAGAAAGAATAAAAGTCTTTCAAGTGAAATGTAAAAGAGCATCAGAAATTCAAATATATTAAAAAAATATTTTGTACTTTCTCCAGCCTGTCAATATAAGTAATGTATTGTGGATTCCAAATTATGGATGCAAATTCTAGGTGAGTACTTACATAGCTATAATAGAGTAATAATGAATTGATTACAATGTCTGCTTTGTAATGACAAATGTATTCTTTATGTTTGTTGTTACTATGTAAAATACTATATTATATTTTGACAGACTAATAAAATGAATTTAATTATGATTCAAAGAGGTTGGACATATACTTGTATGATAGGGAGCAGATGATATTCCTAAAGAGTTAAAAGTTATACAATACTGTGTTGTGGGGTACATAAATTATTAGTTAAACGCTGAAGACATTTTGGTTTCGAACTTACAGTTTGTAGTTATGTATATTATTACATATGAAAGTTATAAGTATCTATTATGGTGTCTGTAAGAAGTAAGTGTATAATAATTGATTTTTTTCAGAAGAAATCTTTACAGTTTATATATAGTAAGCAATATTAAGTTCTGATGTTACAGTATAAATTGTTACTACAATTATTACAAGTTTATATATTTATATTAAAGAAAACGTAAAGTAAAGTGAATTCTGGTTCTTTTGTTTTACAAAGAGATATTTAAAGAAGAAAAGTTTGGTTCATATTTGTATAAAAGTACAAATATTATATGAGTTACATATAATATATGCGTATAAGACCTAATGCTAAGTAATCTCACGAAATGTAAGAAAGCATCAGAAATTCAAATGTTTTAAAAAATATGTTGTACTTTCTCCAGCCTGTCAATATAAGTAATGTATTGTGGTTTGTAAGTTATGAATGCAAATTCTAGGTGAGTACTTACATAGCTATAATAGAGTAATAATGAATTAATAACAATGTCTGCTTTGTAATGACAAATGTATTCTTTATATTTGTTGTTACTATGTAAAATACTATATTATATTTTGACAGACTAATAAAATGAATTTAATTATGATTCAGTCAAAATATAATATAGTATTTTACATAGTAACAACAAATATAAAGAATACATTTGTCATTACAAAGCAGACATTGTTATTAATTCATTATTACTCTATTATAGCTATGTAAGTACTCACCTAGAATTTGCATTCATAACTTACAAACCACAATACATTACTTATATTGACAGGCTGGAGAAAGTACAACATATTTTTTAAAACATTTGAATTTCTGATGCTTTCTTACATTTCGTGAGATTACTTAGCATTAGGTCTTATACGCATATATTATATGTAACTCATATAATATTTGTACTTTTATACAAATATGAACCAAGAGGTTGGACATATACTTGTATGCTAAAGAATTAAAAGTTATACAATACATTAGTTAAACGCTGAAGACATTTTGGTTTCGAACTTACAGTTTGTAGTTTATTTATTTATTTTATTTTATTAAATATTTGGGTAAATCATAAGAACGCAAATATTTCTTTTTTAAAAAAAATAAAAAATAAGTATTAAAAACAACAATTTTTTAACATAAAAAGACCAATTAAGTTTTCATAAATTAAAAAGATATAAACATTAAATGTGACAAAAAAATAAAAAATAGATAAGAATTTTAAGTGAGAAAAGAATAATTAGTTATGTATATTATTACAGATGAAAGTTATAAGTATATATTATGGTGTCTGTAAGAAGTAAGTGTATAATGATTGTAATTTTTCAGAAGAAATCTGTAGAGTTTATATATAGTAGGCAATATTAAGTTCTGATGTTCCAGTATAAATTGTTACTATAATATTTACAAGTTCATAAATGAATATTAAAGAAAACATAAAGTAAAGTGAATTCTGGTTCTTTTGTTTTACAAAGAGATATTTAAAAAAGAAAAGTTTGGTTCATATTTGTATAAAAGTACAAATATTATATGAGTTACATATATATGGGTATAAGACCTAATGCTAAACGAGAAATCGTTTTAGTATCGTTATCGTTTGAGAATTTTTCATTATGATCTTAAATTTACATAAATATTATGCAATAGAGAATATATTATGTGAGTATAAACTCCATTTCTCATGATTTACAAAAAGGAGAAGAATACATATAAAATTATAATACAAAATGGAATAACAATAATGTGTATATTCATAAGAGGTATTAAAAACATAATTTACATAAAATTTTGCATACTATAAAACTATGTAATAGTACTTAATGTTTCCTAAATAAAAGAAAAAAATATTTCTTTCTCTTATTTCTGTTTACAGGATATCATGATTTGTTCACCAAAACACTAGAAATTGGCCCTGTGAAGGAATAGAACGCACCAAGATCAGTTACAAATAAAAATGTAGTTATTGCATATATTATTTTTATTTAATCAAAAACATACGCCTTTTATTTTATAAATTATTATGTAATGTATTTTTTAAAATTATTTGAGTATGATCTTCTTCTTCTCTGGTCTCAATCCTGGGATTAACTGGCAGCAATTCCTTTCATTCTTCTCCTCCATTCCTCCCTGTCTTGTGCGGCTCATTTAAAGTCAACATATGATGAGCAGCGCACGTCCTCTAATAGATCCTCCGGGTACTCTCGGCGTGGGCATCCCCTAGAATTTGTTCCCTCGGTCATCCCCTCCATTGCACATGCAGGCCTTCTTGACGTATTACATGACCGATCCATCTCGCTCGCCTTTCGGACAAGGTCCTAAGCAGGTGCCTTCCACCTTCGATTCTTTGGAGAACCTCCTCATTTGTAATGTGGTCTCTCCAGGAAATTCCTAGTAGTCTTCTATAGGACCACATCTCAAAAGCCACTAGTCTCCGTTTATCTCTTTCGGATAGGCACCATGTCTCGCAGCCATACATCAAGATACTCCATAAATAGGTCTTGATTAGGAGTATTCTTAGTTTTAGGTCTATATTATTTGATTCTTTTATTTTGGACCTTTTATTAAATGCAAGTCTAGCTTGATGTATACGGCTGTCGACCTCGCTCTTAGACCAACCGTCCCACGTTATTTTGCTCCCGAGGTAGAGAAACTCCTTGGTGTTCTTTAGTGGTATTCCCGACATTTTTACATTTTTTTTTTTTTTGCACCACAACAGGCCAGGAGGCCTAATTACAGTGGTGAATTACATCACAGAGCACCCAGGCTTGAGAAAAATCACATTTTATTTTTTTTTTTGTTCTCACCGGGAATCGAACCCGGAACCTTCCGTGCGTGAGTCAAGCGTCTTGACCACTACACCACGGAGGCCGCCACTCTCTCATCTGGTGTTGCATTCGGCCTACAGTCAGTAGCTTTGTTTTGTCTTTATTTATCTTCATACTGTAGTTATTTTGAAGAATGCCTACCATAGTTGTAAGGGCTCTTGCAGTTCTTCTTCACTTTCAGCAACCATAGCAATATCGTCAGCAAACCTTATCATATCCCATTTAGTATGATATTAATAACAATAATTACAGGATTAAATAAACTAAAATTAGTTATTATATAGATGTGATTATAAGTAATTATGATATTTTACAAATTGCAAATATTTATTTATAAATCCAACATACTCAAGGAATACTATTTAAAAGTTTAACATATAACATCAAATCAGAGAGACTAAACATATATTATATAAACTATAAATCATTTATTTGTTTTTACATTTTAAATTTAAGATGTTTCTATCCACTTGTATCATACACACACTCACCCTTTCCACAAACCCACCCTCACACTCATATACACTAACTCTCATATTCACATACCTACCAAAACCTCACTCCACTCCAGCAATATTACAGCACATTTAAATCAAAGCTTTCTCTCACTCTCTAAGACTTGCAAATAAATAATACAATAATAAGCTCCACTCGTTTGACGATAACAGCCGAACCTCGCTTCTAAGTTATCGTTTTGAAATTTACTCAAGAGTAAATATTCTACTTTATGCATGGAAAATATATATAGGATCAACATTGAAAACACATCCAATGTAGTAATGGGGGATTTAAATTTTTGTACACCTAGAGACTAACTCTCAGGTATTGAGAGTCTCCAAGTTTTTAACCAAAGGGACATGTTTCTTAGAAAATTTTTATGATCTACACTATCTTCTCTAATGGGTTCCTTGTGAAGATTGTTGAATCTCTGAAATTCAATTACACTTTACCCATTTACAGTCTTCCACCATCTACAAAATATACTTTTAAAATCTAGAGTACTCTCGGGTTCTACAAACAGTTCTGGATTTTTAGGCGCTACGCACTTTAAACACACCAATTGTTTTCTCATTAAAAACTTTTAACTCTAGGGATACATTTTGTTTTAGAATGTTGCTTGGATATAGGACTTTGTATGATATCATGTGCCCAAATTTGATCAAGGTTTTTTTTTCAAGATCATTAATGAATTTCGAATGTTGAAATTGAGCGTCTAATATTATACTGAAATCATTTAAATGAGGATTATTTTGAATTGATCCAATTATTGCAAACACACTTAATTAAATGTAAGTACAGGATCAAATTTGAAAAATAAAGTTCTACTATTATCTAAAGGGTGAGGTAAACTAGGGAGTAATATTTTATCTGTTTGAAACAATTCAAATGCCTTTTTTGTTAATAGCATTATTATCGGATATCAAAGATATTGTGAAGTAGGCCTTGTATACAAACTCCTGACGTCACTGCAACCTGTGAAGATCTATTGTGATGGATTAAATTAATTAAAAACAACTACTGCACAACATCATTATACTTACAGAGGAATATTTTTCTTTAATGAAATGAACAAAGATAATAAAAAGTACAGTCAGGAATACAATATATTTAAGAAAGAAGTAAAAAATTACATCTATAATTCTTCTTTATGTAACACTGATTGAAAACATCGTTAATATCTTTTTTGTAATTTATTTATGTTATTCTAAAATAATCTATTATAAGACGTCACTCCCCATTATGTACACAAGAATTGTTTATTTCTTTTACGTAATGGGAAACGTTAATGTAAATATATGTAATTGAAAAATGTAAAAAATTGTATTTAATATTGTATATAAATTTGTTATTAATAAATTTAAAAAAAAAATCTATTGCACCTATAACTTAAAGAAATCCTCTCATACAAAATAAGCCGGATATAACTACATTTGTTCTGGACACTGGCTTCATTATAATATAGTCCGGTGTTTTTCATGCCAATTGATGTTGATGTTGAAATAGTTTGGTGACTAAATTCGTGTATATCAGCAGAGTCGTCTTGAATCTGGAAGATTTATCAAAAGTTCATATCTATAGGCATTAAACATTTACGTATTTAAAATTGTCAAATGAATTGACAGAAGCGATACTTACATATTGCCAAAATTATTATTCATTACATACCTCATTACTACCCCAGTACCGAATAGCAAATAGGCCCTGGAGTTCTACTGGTATTTTCTCATCTCGTTTGTGTCCTTCCAAATCGAGTTTTACTAGAGTAATTATGCGCCTCATATTTTCCTTCGAAAAACAGTATTTCTCCTTGAATTCACTGTCTTAAAAATCTTAAAAAGAGTTGACTCTTTTTTTAATACAATTTTCGTGCACGAGAAGGTCGCATGCCTTCGAAAATGTTTAAAATTAAATAAAACTGTGACAAACTATTCATAAATAACGACAAATATGACAGATCGCATTCTAGGGCATATTTTTGACAGATAAGCTGCCGTGGCCGCCAGATATGACAACGTTTTCCTAGGAAACCACTCTCTAGTCACCGTTTCGGCGGCCGTTCACCGCATCACCGTTCGTACGGCCGTTAAGATATCGGCACCGTTTTCCTAGGAAACCCAAGCTTTACAATGATGTCATTTCTATTTTCGCTTAATACATATTGCTAAAATTATGAAACATGCAGTGTTTTTAATAGTCCAATATAAACATAGGGTTTATGATTTCAAATATCTTTCTTAAATATTTTGTATTCTTGACTGTATTTTTTTGCCTTATATAATTACGTTGAAGAAAAATATTTCTCGATAAGTGAGGGTGTTAGAAGCTTACTTCAATAAACTATACGTATATATATATGTATGTATGTGTGTATATATAATATTTATATCTGTCTTTAGTTTTTATATGCAATATTTATATTAGATTTTGAATATGTATTTTCTTTAATTTTAAGATAGAATAAATAAAAAAATTAGTTTGAGACCCCTGAAACATTATATATAAAAGCAATTATACTTGCTACCGAGATGGGTTCATGCTCATTCGATTGTACATAGGAAGTAAGTACTACTGACTTTGCAACAATAACCGATGAACCGGAGTTCAGTATGTTTGTATAATATACTCATATAAATGTCTATTTATTTTTATTTTTGCTGAATTTGTGTGCCTAACAATGTGTGCCTATGTAAAATTTACAAACCAAAAGTGCATCTTTTTTTATTACTTTTCTTCTATACTTCACTCTTTTACTATAAATCTTTTATTCTTTTTTTTATTCTTTTTTATTTATTTATTGGGGATATCAACAGTAATACATGTAACAAAAATACAACAAATAAAATATACAGAGAATAAAACCACAGATATCCACAGAAATACATTAAATACACGTACAATACATACTAGTGTGTTTGTGTGAGTGAGCGGGTGGGTGTTATATTGGAATGAGGGTGGACATGTGTGTAAATATTGCACAAGTGTCAAGTGTCTAATATATTAATAAAATATTAAGAATTTGAGATAAAATATAATAAAATAAAATAAAATAAGACTTTATTATTGAAACTAAGTATAAGACAAAAAAGTATGTTTTAAGACGCGCATTTTAAATGTTAATTTTTTACAATCAAATGGATCAATAAGGGGAAAGTTCGAATTATATTCACTAGCTAAACGTATAAGTGGAGAGTTCTGGGCATAGTTCGTACGAACTGCTGGCACATGAAATAGAGAGCTCGACGCGTGACGGGTACGGTAGCCGGGGACATTTAATGATAACTCCGACAAAAGAGCCGGACTATCAAGGCGTCCACTAAGTATGTCATGAAGCACCCCCATGTCCAACAGTAGACGGCGATCTTCTAAAGTAAGCAAGTGGTGTTTTTTGCAGGAAGACATATAATTGAGATCGGTATACCTGCATCTCCAGTTAAGTTTTTTTACTATACATTACTTTTACTGAGTTTAACCATAACAATTAATTATGTTTTCTTTATATTATATGACTTTGTATTTGTATTTAACTTTAATTTTTTACAAATTGGCTACGGCCGGTAGTTATAATAATTAATAAATAAATAAATATACATGAAATTTACGTAGGTAGGTACCTACGTAAATGATAGCGTAATTTAAAACCGTCTCTAAATCTCGCAAAAACAGATTTTAATTATACTACTTGACACCGCAAACTTAGCATCCTCCATTGAGTTAGTGAAGCATAATTAGAAATGTCACAATTCTTTTTTCAAAGTTTTTCGCAAATATCGCTGTAACTCCTTCAATTGAGATTTCTAAGTTAGATTTTAATACTCTCAAGTATAATGATGTTATCATCTTGTTTTTAATTTTGGAATTCATAACAGCAATACGACAACAACCAATGGTTTTAGGTCTCGTACCTACTAAAAATAACATGAAGCAAAATCATTATTAAATACTTATGTCGTTCTGTGGGTTTGAAGTAAACGATTATTTTTAAATTACGATTTTACGTAGAATCCTAAAACAATTGACAGTCGTAAAAGCAGACTGTTTTTTCAATTCAATTTTATAAATATTTTTTGTAAGTTTTCAAAGGCACTGAACGAGTTGCACGGTTTAAACCCGCGCTGTGCCAGCGAGTGTCCTGCAAAACATCGGACCCTCCCTGTGTTTTTCTGATAATCGGAATTAGTTTATTTTTAGTCAGTGATAATTTTACTATTATTTTGATATTTTAAAATTAGTTTAAAAATATATGTTTCTTATCGAAGTTAGCAGTTCATATTTATTTATCTATGGTTTGAACTTGGCGAAAAGGTAAATTTCCATTTTATGCACTCAGGAAAAATTCGTGTATACTGCCATCTAGCGCAAACTAGAAGCAACGTCAAGGAAATTTTTCGAGCTTTTAAAACCGACCGTTAGATGTCACTAAAATTTCTCAACCACTTGTGAAAATCTCAGAGCGCCGCACAGCGACAACTAGCGGTGAAGATATGTAACAGTTTCTAAAATCAGTGAACAACTAGAGAAAATTTGGGTCTTGGATACTTCAGAAGGGCATAAAATTGAAGTAGTGCAAAATGTAAGAACGGAGAATTTTTTAATTCCTTTTTATATGTTGGTTGATTTCACGTGTATTTTATACAATTTTGAACAGTATAAAGTAATAATGCTCGATTGCCGACAGAGTGTGCATTTCCTAGTATTTTTCTCATAGTACATAATCTTATTTTCGAGAATCCCCTTTACAAGGAATAATTCGTTGCCAACACTGGTACCCACACATAGATTGAGCATGTATATGTATCAAACAATTACGTAATCTCTGCGTAGGTACTTTTTCTCGGGTGACGTTTATGGAAGCATGCGTAGAAAGATCGAGGGGAGGTGGAAAATTCGAGAAGAATTTGATTTTTAGGTAGTTTTATCGTGAAGCTATTCAATTAATATTATCCCCTGCTTAGCTTGTGTGAAGATAATACTCCTTCCACTAGTTTCTCCCGCATTACTTCGTTCTTACGTCCGACGGAGATGCGTAAGGAATTTTAATAGGAATAGTTAACGGAGTTAGCAGAATGTCGGCTAGCTACCTATTTACCTAACGCGGAACAAATCTTGTGACAAGATGCGAAACATGTTTTGGAATAGGTTGAATTTGACTTTCAAACAAGGACCGAGGCACGTTGAATATTCCATAATATTATAATACGGCACACGGAAGAGCAAAATAAAGGTTTACTTTTTAGGGTTTTTCACACCCTCGGGGGAAGTAAATATGCGCTTCCGTAACGTAAAAACTTCTCTGTAAATATTTATTCAAGGGTTTTTGTTGTTTTTTCCTCGATTCAGGCTACCAAATCAAAACACATGATTTTGAATCCGGCATGATAAAAATCACATATTGCACAATAAAATGTTGGTCAATTTATTTAACACTTTAAAAAGTTTGTGCATCTCTGATAGTGTGACGAGCTTGCGGATCACAGATTTCTAAGGTTCGAACTCTACTCTACTACAACTTTTTGCTTGTCAGAAGTCATTTGAAATGACCGTCAATAATCTGGACACCGCATTATCAGGTTCAAGAAAATAACTAAAGATAAAATTAAAATATTTTTTGATCATGACGCTGTACTATGAAAATTAAAATGAATTAAAAATGAGAAATTAAAGATTCCAACACGACATAATTACTTTATTTTTTTTAGATGTCTATTGTTACTAAAAAGAATCAACATTCGCCAAATCGCAGCACTAGAAACTGTCAGTTACTTAGTCCTTGGCATTTTAAAACAAAACTTATTTCGCATCTTATAATACTTTGGATCGCCTCCTAAGAAAAAGAGATAATTTTGTATGCAATCATTTTGATATTTTTCATGTTTTTTATATTTCTTTTCATTAATATCTTTATAAGATTTATTTTGTACATTTTTTATATCAATTTCTCTAAATCAGGTATTCATGCGAAATAAAATAAATATAAACAGCTTTGTTTTTAACCACTCACTTTTTTTTTTCTACCCACCGGTTTCAATAATACACAAGCTTCTTTATCCAGGTATACTTAACTGTACCGGTCGGTTAAAAACAAAGCTGTTTTTATTTATTTTATTATAATATAATGAATAGCCACAAAGTTCATACTTCAAATATGAAATTTATTTAAAAAAAAGATTTCTTATTTTGGCGTCGTTATAAACTTATGTTATGTCGCTTATCTTAGCGAAATACAAAAAAACACAGGTTCCTTTTTTTAAACTCTGTCTCAAGAGGAAAATGCAAGTAATTTCCCAAAATTTATATTAAACTGAAACGATTACTATATTTCTTTGTTTGGTTTCACTGAATGTGTTCACATATTTACTACCTATTTCTTGGGTCTTACTTAGAAACCTGGTATAAAGTTACGCCTAGGCATAGTGGTAGAATAAGGATGATATTCTCATTGGTATTTTACCTCTATGCCTAAGCGTAACTTTATATCAAGTTTATGAGTAAGGCCCATTACTATATAGTATCATTATTTTTTTGTAAATATTAACTTTCTTCGGGAGCGTTGAAAAACGACGGATTTGCGGAAAATGTGACATTGACTTCAATCAAGTTGTGACATAGGGTGTAAAAAAATTAAACTGCTTTCATGTAAAGTTGTCAGAAATCACATGCGTCGTTGTTCTATGTCATGACGATATGGCCAATAAAATAAGAAATATCTCAAATAACAACTTGTTAGATAATACACAGCTTTAAAATTTCGCAACAGTTTCATCAATAATTTGTTTTAACAGCTAATCGGCTTTCTAGGCATTTTATTGCCATAAAACAAAGAACGGCTTATTGAAATTAAACACGGAACATGCTAAGGACTAACAATATACCGACAATTCTGCCCCGATTACAAAGGGAAGTTACCATTTATCTTCAATTTTATCTACAAAGTAAAATTATGTATTAAATTATGTGCATTTATTTTTTTTCTTTGAAACATGTATCAATTATAGGTTACCGATAATGACTTTAAATGGTCATGCAAATGTACTCATTTTCTTACACAAATATCGATTTTTCTTTATAGACATTCGAAGAACTCTGTTAACTTCCCACTGTAGTCGGGGCCCTGGGCTGGTATTCCAAACGCTCTCGTGGCTGTATTATCTCGTGTATTTACATACAAAATACACGAGAAAAACTGTTTTTTCGTGCCACGAGAGTGGTTCAGAATAGCACCTTTGGGGTGCTATTCTAAATCTTCTCTACTGTGGTTAATTTTCGAATTTTTATTTTTTGCATCGACTACTTTTTGCTACATATATGACTAGACTGATGATTAAACGTCAAATGACATAAAAACCAGTTTAAAAAAACGAGAAAAAAAATCGGTTTGGTTGATTCAACCTAATTAAATGTTTTGGGTAATAATGATTGGTCGCAATAATGTTCTAATTGAAAATAATCATGTTTGGTTTACGCATTGTATTTGAACATATTAAGTTCTCCGAAATGAAATCCATTTTAAGGAAAAGCGAACAAGTTTGAAGCATTGCATAGATTTATATATTACTAAGCGTGTTGTCCAGATGTTTATAAAAATACATGTTTGTACTCTTTAATAATATAAAATACATGCTTCTACATTCCATTTATCCCAACTCAACACAGGGTTCTTAGTCTCATTTAATAAGGTAAACGATATTATTTTTTTGTAATATGTATGAATGAATAAATAAATGAAAAAAAAACTGCAAAACAGCATCATTATCAAGTTTAAAAAAAATCAAAACAATGTCCTAAAAATAAATAATAAATATAACGCATGAAGCCAGTCTATGCCAAATATAAAATATGAGTTATATGTAATAACCGTGGAAAACCGGAAAATTAAATAAAATAAACTAAATACAATGAAAACAAAACTAAATTGGGGTCAACACTGTTCTGGCATCGAGACAACACTATAACGTGGGCAAAAAGGTCCATAACCTTTTGCCAGAATCGTGGAAAGACGGGAGTGTTGTCAAGTTACGGAAGGTGTTGACCTCGCTCTTTCATGACATTGGTCGTAGGAAGTCAGAAAAGTTGATGCATGCCACGGATTGGAGAACCTTACTGGATGTCAAAAATAAAATATAAAAAATAAGGAATAATTTAAAAAATATATATTTAATGATGACAACCATGAAGTTTTGCATAAATAAATTGTCTATGTTTTTATGAATGTATGTATGTGTATGCGCATGGGTGTATGTACGTGTGTGTGTATGTACATGTGTATATATGTGTATATTTATATATACATGTGTGTATATATGTGTATGTCTGTATGTATATGAATCAAAATGTGTATCCGAATAAGTTTATATTTTGTTTGTCTGTGCTCTATATTAATTTGTTAAGTATTATAATATATTAAAATGTAATTGCCTAGCTTGGAACGGGGCATGTACCCTTGTTAGCTGGGCAAAGTGAATATGGAATTGTATTTTGACAAAGAGTGTGAATAAATAAATAAATAAATAAATAAATAAATAAATAAATAAATAAATATAAAAGTTAGTTATGATCTTCCATATCTTATTCCAACTAAAAAACTGTTTTAAAAAAACTAAACAACTGTACCGAACTCTTTCTACTAGAATTTTTAAATCATAAATTAGCCACTGATGTACTTGTAAACAAAGAACTATAATTTGGTAAGGTATACAAAATTAAACACTTTTATTGGATTGAATTTTACTTTTTAAAAAAAATATACTCGTATGTGACGCGTTTCGCTTTGTTAGGGCATTATGAACAAAAAAAGTAGATTTAAATCCACTAAAAGTTTTTTATTTTGGATTCCTTACCAAATTTTATTATGAAATTCGGCTAATTATTTGCATACACAATAAATAAAAAAAACTAAAACTTAAAAAAATTGAAACAGACAGGGACACAATACGAGAATATTAGAACAACAATAATAATAATATCTGGGCGTATATAGTTAAAAAATAAATTAATTTCATATTCAACATTCGAGACTAATAATCCAAGGAGTGAATTTATACAATGAACTACCAGAGCAAACTAAAAAAACTCAAACACTAGTAATAGTTCTACATTATCTCTGACTCAGACATACTTTATAAAATACGTTAACATATTAACTTTACAAAATATGGAAACAATAAGAATGAATGAAAAAACGATAAAATATATTTTTTAATTATGGCAATTATCCGTGATGGTTTATTATAAAATAAAATAAAATATTTACATATTTTCGGCAAACCTATGTATAAAAATATCATCATAAATCATTATTCGCTAATCTGCACCTGGGCCTCGATTACAATTGGAAGTTAACAAAGTTATCTTCGACTGTCTATAAAGAAAAATCGATAGTTGTGTACGAGAATGAGTATATTTGTATGGACATTTAAAGTATCTTCATCGGTAACCTATAATTGAACATGTTTAAAAGAAAAAAATGTATGCATATTCTGCTTTTCATACCGAAAACTTAATTTTACTTTGTAGATAAAATTGAATATATCTGTCAATTTCCTATTATAATACGGGCCCAGGGCCCCGCTTACAAAGTCAATATAGATAATAAGTTTATGTTCCTTTAATTATGTTTATTTTATTATAATATCAAAATTTTGAATTCGTCAACTATATTTTGAAAATTCCTCTCCTCCACTCCTCCACTCTATTTCTTCATCCCTTAACCTTCTTAAGAGCTCTTTTTTTTCTCATGTCTTATTTAATATATTATTTTTCTCTTTACTGTGTAACATATTCTCTTATTATATTTGTGAAAAACTTTAACTGGATGCATGTACTATTTTTTATATTTTGTATTCTTATATAACAACTGTTGATTTTCCTTAATAATTAAAAATGAATTAATAAAAAATATGTTTTCTGTGTAAAAAATAGTATTCGCATACAATTTTTTTTAACATGTTTAATTGATTACCGACGAAAATACTTTAAATTTTCATACAAATATAAACATTTCCGTACATAATAACAATACATGTGCCAGCCAGGGTTTGTAGACGGTACCACCTGTTTCATGTACCAATAAGTAAAACATCGTATGTTAAAAATGCTTTTTTTCGTACGACTTTTTCAATGTACAATACAAAATTTAAAAATATAGATTACACAAACATCACTCTGTCAGATTTAAAATTTACACTAAAAATGTATAATGTAACTTAGTAGACATTATAATCATAAATATGTACATCTACCCTCCCCTCCTTATCCTCTCTTCAAGCATGTTTGTCCTTATCCCGCCCAATTTACAGTAGCTTAATGTTCTCAAAATAAATATTAAAAAATCTTTGATTATTGAGTACATGAAAATAACATTTTTATATGTATAAATTGTATGTATTTATTTGATATGTAATATATTTTCTTTACTAACTTTGTTATACTATGTGGAAATCTGTTATTAGTTCTGAGTTTATACACTATATCTGCTTGTTTACTAAAAATATGTATGTAGAACTGTTGATTTCCCAAATAAAATAAAATAAAATAAATTAAAATAAAATAAATTTAGATTTTTTTTTGTTGTTTTATAATTGTTAATTTCTCATTGTACTTGGGGCCCTAGTGAAAAAAGGACTGAATCGGAATACCAATATTGGTAACAGAAACCGTTTTAGCTTCTCAATCTACTTTAACCGAGTAGAATAAGAAATTTAAATTAGTGTCATGAAGAGACAGGTACGTCTCGTAACCAGAAGACACAGAAAAGTCGGTTTGTTGTTATATCTCAATATTTTCTAACATTTATTATGCTAGCACTTTTAATAGTTTATATTTGTCCCCGTCCTTGTCCGTTTTTACAAGTGACGCCATTATTATAATAATAAGGATGTCCGTTTGGGATTCACGAATGATATTTTTCTATTAGAGTGCCGCGGTACAGACCATTAAATCCACACAACAAAACAATTACATTATGTAGCGAGCTCTGTAGTACCTAGCTTGCAGGGGCGAATCGTCTAAATAAGTCATTATGCATAGCTTACCATTACAAAACTAAATAAATGAAATTAAATAAATGATGTTATATTTGACTTTCAATAATAATGTTTTATAGTAACCATGTTTAAGCAGTAGCGTCTTTGATACCAAATTTCTAGTGAAGCTGAATATGTATAAGTATGTTTCGGAGTTTTAGTCCCAACACTTATGTATGGAAGTGAAACGTGAAACTGGCAGAGGAAGGATGAAAGCCGAGTGAACGCGGTTTAAATGCGATCTCTTAGACGAATGTGTGGGAAAACAATGTATGACAGGGTTACGTATGATGAAATCAGGCGAGAGTGTAAATCTGAGTCAAGTGTAATTGATAAGATTAAGAAAGGGTCTCTGAGATGGTTTGGTCACGTAGAACGAATGGACGACGAATGAATGGTAAAACAAGTATATATGGTGAAAATGAACGGCAACGTGAGACGAGGACGACCAAGGAAGACGTGGCATGATCAGATAAACCAAAATCTTAAGTCTGGTCATGTCAAAAACAGACAGAACCGAAGGGCATGTATGACAAGATGTATGAATGTGGAAGAAGCTAGGAATGTAAGCCAGGATAGACGTGTGTGGCGGTCCATTCTCTCTGCCTACCCCTACGGGGGAATGGCGTGATGGTAGTAGTAGCAGTAGTAGTATAATATGCGTAAATGTTAAGTAGGTACCTATAGTAAATAACACAGTACGGACCATGTTTGTAGGCATCTTTGAGCATTTTTATATTGGTTGCTAGTTTTTTATCTTCATAATGTGTTGATATAATGTGAATTAAAATACATATTAGGTACTGGTGACTAGCAATGATTTCCTCGTCAGGCTCAGCCACACTTGCTTCATGTGCTCCTTCGTCCCTGTGTTTATGGGAGAAATAATTAAATAGTTTTTATTTATTATAAATCACCACCACCGCTTTATATCTGCGAAAAAAATATCTAAAAAGTGCGCCTTGCGCCCAGCCCGTTCTCACTGAACGATGAAACTAACTGATAACCTCAGCTTATTCCCCGTACAAAAAAGTACACTATTTTTTTACGTCTTTAACCTAGTCGCGTTTTTTTGTACTAAAAAAAACTTACAGATTACAAATATTATTTGAAGATTCTCTCTTTGGAAACTAGTATTTCAAACATTATTTCCGAAAGACTATTTTTCTTAATAGGATACCGTTGACATATTATGTATTACATAGGACATGTGGCGTTTGCAGTGGCTATTTTTGGAATTATTTATTTTAAAAGGGATCAAACAGCGCTCAGTGTTGACATTTTAATCATTATGGAAATATCTGCTGAATGTCATTGTGGTATTTTTTAATAAACTTTTGTACAAGTATTGTATCAAAACAGTTTAGAATAAAGCTACGTATATCGCGTGGCTGGTAATAACTGTTGTTTTAATTGATTTTTACAGAAAGTAAAAAAAGTCATTTCTAATTTTACTACTTACATATTATTCTTTGTAGGTACACATTAATGATCATTTTTTGTAGATTACCTATAAAATTAATTACGGCTCACCACTACTAGCTTGGGTTGATAAATAATTCAACGGTTCCTACTACTATCAAAAATGCATTTTGCGATGTTTACAAGAGAGCGAAAACAAAGCTTGATATTTATAAAATTCAATTAATATTGATTAGTTGTGAAATTGCCAAACATGTGCCTATTGTTTTTTTTGTAGGAAAAAATATATGACCGTTCTTTTAATTTACCCAACTACAAGGTGGCGCAAAAGTCATCACCCTAACGGAAGATGGCATAATTTTTGCAAATTTCGGCAAATGTCAGTTTTGCTTTGAAATTTGTGAAGTAAACAGATACAAAATACACGTCATGGAGCGCTTTACTCCTCAAGAACGCAGGAAAATTGTTTCGATTTTTCGTAGTGTTGGCGCAGTGAAAACTTAGGCACGAGTATGGGACAGCACAAGATGCTGCCAGATCTGGCCAGTCCCGGAGCAGCCATTCTGCTGAGAATATCGTGGCTGCGGTTGAAGATGTCGCAGAGGACCCCGGAGTATCAAGTAGACGGCGTGCTACGCAATTGGGCATCAATCGGTGGTTTTTACAGAGAATTTTCTTAAAAATCCCCTTACAAAGTACAAACAGTGCATCAACTGCTATCCGTTGACCGCCAAGCGCGTGTAACCTACGTTCAAGCCATCCTAAACCTCGACCACAAGGAAGATAACTTTTTATCGAAAATCATTATGAGCGACGAGGCCTATTTCCATCTCTGTGGATATAGGAATAAGCAGAATTACCACTTTTGGGGTACAAAAAATCCGCGTACAACTCACGAAGAGCATTATTATAACATTTGCTCAAAAATACTGCATGATGTGGTGTTTACGCTAAGGGCGTTATCGGGCCTTAGTTTTTCGAAAACACCGCAGGCCAAACGACTACTGTGGACGCCATGCCATGGTACAGAGCTATGCTCAACGGCTTTCTCCATTCTTAATTGAATGAATTGAGATTAGAGAACATGTGGTTCCAACAAGATGGAGCAACGGCGCATACTGCACTAGCTACAACTGATATTCTAAGGGCTGCATTTTTGGGTAGCTTAATCTCTCGTTTTGGTGATTTGCACTGGCCGGCAAGATCGCCCGATTTAACCGCTCTAGTCTTCTTTTTGTGGAGTTCCTTGAAATCGCGAGTCTACGTCAACAAGCTCATACTTTTGAAGCTCTCAAAGAGAAAATGAATGTCACGAACGCGAGAACCTGTCGCCTGAAGTTCTGGAAAGAGTGATGGAAAATGCCATAAATCGGGCCCGCGTGGTCATGAATTCTGGCGGCGGCCTCATGGCCGATATAATTTTCTCGACTTCATGGAAAAAAAATTAGACATCAAATAAACACAATTTAAAAGTAGAACCAATTTTTTTCATTCATGAAAAAAATTACAGTCAAAGAACATCGGGTGACAACTTTTGCGCCACCTTGTATTTTAATTTTGGCGTCCATTTTCAACGAGTTGTAAATAACTCACAGTTAGAAAATGGAAATCAAGTTCGAGTAATGTGGGGTTTGAACCTCGGACCTCTGATACGTGAATCAGCAATATTAGCCACGGGACCACAACCCGATTCAATTATAATTATTATTTAAATAGACACAAGCTTGGTAATTCTACAATATCTGATACATTCTTTAAAAAAACATCAAGCTTTATTTTTCCCTTCCTGTAAGCATCGTAAAATGCTGTACGCGTGGGACCGTCGAATTGTGCATGAACCTAGCGTGATAGTGAAATTCGTTTTCCGTAACGCGGTATAAGTCTATCTAGTGCCAACATAGTTTTATAGAAATAGGTGGCCTAGGTGGTGTAAAGACTAAAACACTTTACTCACGCACAGCAGGCTTCGGATTCAATTCCCGTTCCAGATGACAACACAAAAAATAAATCTAATTTTTCTCAAGCCAGGGCGATCCGCACTGTAATTCACGGCACAAATCGGATCGCCTAAACTTTTGTGGTTAAAAAAATGTATGTAAAATAGAATGGATATATGTTCGGCTCGTACGAAGAAGACTGCCCTTCAAGTTTTTCCTATTACAATTTTTTTTTTTTGTTATTGATTTTCAAAATATTTGTCTTTAAGTTTCGAACACTTTTGCATGCGTTCGAACTATTTTTTCCCAAAACATGGTTTTGGAAGGCTTCAATAGCTTTTGAGGTTATGAAAATCACTGTCCGCCCATTTTTTGTTTAACATTCGAGAACACTATGAAATCATTAGGTGAATACGGCAATGAAACATTAAGTCTATATTTCTCTCCTTAAAAAAAACAATTGTTAGACTGCTCTGTGAGAAGAGAGAGAACTGATAGAAGGACGACCACGACAAAATTATTTAAACTAGTTGAAAACAGTATTCGCTCATAGTGCTTCATTACTAAAAGTTAAATGAAGCGATTCTAGGCATTGTTGTTGAGTAACGCCGTTTATAAAATCGTTCAAAATCGTCTAACGAAAACCTTCGCGTGAATTATCCATTTATTCGCAAAATCGCTTTTTTAAACGCACTTACTATGAACATGCTACTAGTTGAATTTCTGAACAGTAACTTTTTTGACAATAACAAATGCCTGATTTTACGAAAATACTAATGTCACATTAAAATTAAATAAACCATCTTGTGGTCGTTAGTAAAAACTTAAAAAGCAGCCTATGGAATGTGGTTGACGTGTTCGCCTACCTTAATCCTGTGTTCGATCCCTAGGTTAGATTAGTTTCAAAAGGTGGTTCTTTACTTCAATTTTTCATTGTCTCTAGACTGGTAAAGCGGAAAAACTGATTTCCATACATTAATTAAAAACTTAAAAATTTCAAGTATGATTTTCATACTCTCCCGGCGGATATTATAAACGTATCTGTATGAGGAAGACGAAATAAATTATTGTTCAATATTTAAAAATGCTCAGTTGCGTTTTTCACTAGGGCCCACAAAACGCCTTTATCCGCTATAGAATGAATGACCAGAATCTTATGCAGACTTCAAAGGTTAAAGATCTGGGTATTACTGTTGTGAGTTCCCTGACATTTCATGATCAGGTCGAAACAGTTTGTAGTCGTTCCATGTAGATGTTAGGATTCGTATTGCGTACTGCCAAGGTTTTTGGTAATACACGAATACTGAGAATTCTTTATAACTTGTTGGTACGAAGTAGACTCGAGAGTGGCTCGATGATTTAGGGACCGTGTTAGATGAAGTACTCTCTTAAGCAACTTTTGTTTTTGTACTCCAATGTCCAGAATGTGTAGATTAGTCAATTCGGCACACGACTTATAATTCTTTGGGATAGATCTTCAGACCTTTTATAGATCTTAACACCATGTGGGATGAAGATGGATTAGCATGGGACAGCTCGAAGTCTTATGTGTTGATCGTTTTTTTTAAAATAAAAGATTCCATACCATTATTTTACTGCCTTTTTTGTCTTTGTTACATAGTTTAATGTTCTTTTTGTTCAATTTCTTGTAGATATGTTTCTTCATATAAATGTTGTATTTGGCTTAGGCCGTACATAAAACAAATAAATAATTAAGTGAAACAATGTTTAAGGCTAATACACTTACTATTGAAGGGTATTATTGTACCTTAATAATATCGATCCATGGGTTTCTAGCCTAATATGTTTTTCCAATTTAACGCCTTGAATATTCTAGTCCAATAAAAATATATGTACGTGTATATACATACATATATAATACATATATCGTATTACATTTTGTGGAACTTAAGAAAAAAATTTCCCTGAAATCCCGATGTTTCAAACGATTCTATGCACCCTCTCGTGGTAGAGATAACGTACGCCGGAAGGTGGGGGTAGATATCAAGCCGTAACCCCACTAAAGCTGAACCTAGGGGTAGGTGTTCCACTTCAACCCTTGTAGTGCTAAACAGCGCTATATCATTCCAACTGACACGTGTATATCGGGAGCTTACCGCATTCCTCCATGATTCAGACCTTGATTTTCATGTTGATAAGGTTTATACATTAAAATTTATCTTTGAAACATCTTTGGCGGCTCAAAATTTCAGCCGCTTGTTATCAAGTCAAGTACATTTAATGTGTAAATGAGAAAGTACACCTTTATCGAAAGCAAAATTGTAGTGTATTTTATCTAAAAATGTTTTTTCTTCTATTTTATAATTGAAAAATGAAATACCTGAAGTCGTCTAACGATGATTTTCTACATCAAATATTTTTTGTGTATTTCTTTTCTGTAAGATCACTAGAGCATTTATATATTTAGTGATTTTAGACAATGTAAATATGATTGTATTATTTAAATGTCAAAACATTTATAATTTATAATATGATATTGTATTATTTTAATGTCAAAACATTTATAAATGTATTTGAAACTTATGATATATAAATACCACACAAACCTAAAACTATCTGTTAGCAAGAACTTTTTTCCATTAATAATATTTACAAACATAGTTACTTTTAAGCAATTTTTTAACTAATCTAACAATGATATATAATTCGTTTTCACGGTGTAATGGTCAGCGCGTTTGCACACCATGCATGAGTTCTAGGGTTCGATACCCGACATGGTTAATATGAAATATTTATGTTAAAGGGTGTTTCTACACTAGAATATTTCATAGTCCCTGGACTGGTACCTGAAGCGCAAGACTGATCATTTTACCTTTATGCAACAAAAAAGATCGAGATACGCTGTAGTTTTTGTAACAATGCAGTGCCCTATGCAACATAAGGTGCAAAAAGGAAACGATGATGATAATTTGTATTCTTAACTATTCTTTAAATCTATAAATACAAGCTTCGTACGAATATATTGATTTTTTTGCAAATAATGAGATAAAATGTTTTTTTTTAATTTTTCAAGCGCACCAATTCATTGTATTACAATTTATGATTTTATACCTCTCTGGGCCGCGATTATGAACGGCTATCTTCATCAGTATATATATGCTGAGACGGTATAAACTAATATCGATATTTATGTACGAAAGTGTGTATATTTGTAGGAAATTTCAAAGTATCTTCGTCGGTAATCGGTAATTAAAAATGTTAAAAAAAAAAAATATTAATACAAATCGTTTTTTTACTTCGGAAAACTTAATTTCACTTTGTAGATAAAATTGAAGATAAATTTTGACTTTCCATCAGAACATGTACCCTGGTGATAAATCTAACTAACAAAAGTGTTTTTAGAACAACTAATTTTATCTGTATGGATAAATATTTACCACCCGCAAAAAAGCTGATCTTTTCGCCTCGTAGATAAAAAAGACAAGTAAATTACTCACTATTAGAAAATGGAAATCAAGTTGGGGTAGAGGGGGATTCGAACCACGGATCTTTGATCCATGAGTCCGAGACTCTAGCCATAGGACCACAACCCGATTCTAGGTATTACTACCGAGATTAAAATAGTTTGTACAAATGTTTGTAGACAAACGACTGGATTTCACCACCTGGAGAGTCATTAAGATTAACAAATTACAACAGGGATGGAGAATACCATAAAAAAGGGAATATGGGAGTCTAGGCATTTACAGGGCTTATGACCTGTCATTGGCTGGTTTAAGTGGCCACTTTACACACTGTGTAACATTCTCCATTTTGCCTATGTTTGAACATCTATATTTATTCAATTCTTCCATTCGTTGATATTAATGAAGTTAAAGAGCTGAAACCTTTATTGTTGTGAAAAGATTCATCTGACTGAATTATTTCACATACTAGGCAACGCCTGAAATCAATTTTCTAATTTTTAAACTTCTTCTTGGACCAGTAGGTTTTATTACTTAGACTGGATTTCACCCCCACGGGAGTCATTAAGATATACAAATTACAACATGGATGAAGAATACCTTTAAAAAGGTAATATATTACAGGCCAATGAGAGGTCATAAGCCCTGTTAATGCCTAGACTTCCATATTCCTTTATTTAAGGTATTCTCCATCCCTGTTGTAATTTGTTAATTATGGTAGTGTTTGCATGGCAAAAGACCACTCACGTTTCTGCCGCAGTGGGTTATTTAGATTCCAGGAGCACATAGCCACCAAGGAGGTCTTCGAGAACTAAATGCCCATTGGAATGTTTTATCCCGCCTTTAAAGATATCGATCAGGGTGGTAAGATATCGCCGGGGCGTGACACCGACTAAGGCCGACACCCCGACTGTCAACATGCATTCCTGGTAATGCCAATCGTTAGAACGAAAAATCGTTCCATGAAAACGACAGTTTTCTCGAGATTTCTCGCAAACGATGTAAGGTGGGAGCGATTCTCAGATTTTACGAAGTTTTTTACAGATAGAAGAACCTTCAATATTCATTTGATGTATTTGAACTTACTTAAAAAGAACCGTTTCACAATAAAATTATTCGCACATAACCAACTGCCAATTTTTGGTGAAATCTGATTCTTATCATTCGAATTATCAAACTTATATTTTATTCCTGTTTGAATATTATTATGTAGGTGTATATAATATGTATTTTCATTTTGAACCAACGTACGCGTATTGTCATACCTACATAATTTATTGTTGACAATAGATCGTATGCACTGCATTTTGTGGTTACCTACCGAACTATATGGTGCTCGTTGCACATTATTCATTCTACTCGTATATGAACGAATAAAAATTCAAATTAAAATGCTTAATTTAGAATAAGTACTTACCATACTTTAAAAATAAAATCAAAACATCTCAACATTATTTTTTTTTAAATTATTTTTTTAAAGTTTCAAAAGTAGGTACCTATAAAGTATTTTTGTTTATGTTCTTTATAGTCTAATCTCTAACCAAATTTGAGTATGTCCAAATACTTGCAGACTGACTGGATTTCCTCCCCAGGGAGTTATTTATATTTAAGTTTATTTCAACAGAGAGGGGAAACATTTTAGAGAAGGGGAATATGGAAGTCTAGGAATTTACAGGTCTTATGACCTGTCATTGGCTGGTTTAAGTGGCCTCTTTACACGCTGTGTAACATTCACCATTCTGCCCATTTACTACTTACATTTACCATTAACATTTACATTTTACTTCACAGAAGTCAACAGATGGAAGAGTTGAGGAAATGTGGATGTTCAAACATTGGCAGAATAGTGAATGTTACACAGCGTGTAAAGTGGCCACTTAAACCAGCCAATGACAGGTCATAAGCTCTGTAAATGCCTAGACTTCTATATTTCCCTTCTCAAAAATGTTTTCCTTATCTGTTGAAATAAACTTAAACTGTTACCAAGTTCTCTCCTCTGCCCATTTTAATATAAATACGCGTTATAAATGGTTTTTTTTACACCCACACAAACGCACGCGCTCAAACGTCACAAAAATAGAATTTTGAAAACTCTTTTCGTATATATTATGTAATATTATATTGTAACGTTGTAAAAAAACAAGTCCAACGTACCCCGTTTTTGAAGACATTTTAGTACTGGAATATAATTTTATGTTGCCTGATTTAGCGCCATCTGACGGCCGCGGTAGTAACTCATCCATATGAAGCCCGTGCTCTAGAAATAAATTATTTTCCATTCAAAACTCGGGACGAGCAGTCCAGTTGTCGCGGAAGAACTCGAAGGGCAGGCAACCACACATGTCAAAAATCTAGTCCTTCAAGAAAAGGAACGTTCAACGTAACGTAAACCTATTTGTTTTTAATTTATTAGCGCAATTCTTGTAGAGAGAGATATAATATTCTAATGAGATTGTATTTTATATAGGTTTCCTTTTATCTCCCCTTTTTCATTTCTTCCTACACCTTTTATCTACTTTGTCCAATGATAAAGATTTTACAATATGCTATATTTACTCCAAGATTTGAATGGATCACTAATCATTACGAAGTTTATTCGTAAATACCTGGAAAAGTCGGTGTCAGATTCTAAAGTTTTCTTCAACATCATGAGACACAAATTAACAAATGCAATGAAGCAGACGATCATCTACTGAATTCAAATGTCGATAAACAATCTTCTGGGAACTCATCAACTGAGCCAATCATGAGTTTAAGCATATTAACCGAAGACGTCGCATATCAAATTCCATCTGCGGATTTTTATTTCGTAAATTCAACATAAGTCCATATTACGGCGAGAAGAAAACAATCAAGAACCTATTTCAGTTGTTATTATTATTATTACGAATATTTACTTTTTAGATAAATTTATTGTCAACCATTTATTCATACCAGCTGGGCAGAACTCTGATTTTTTTATAATATCTAACCTTGGTATATTTGTAGAGGATTGCTTCTTTATTAAAATTTTGTATTTCACTAACGAGTTGTTTATTTTATAAAATCCAGATCTCTGAGTCATATTTATTCCATTTTACAGTAAAGTTTTTTAGATTTAATGTTTTTGATGCAGTTCATAAAATTAAATTTAAATAACATAATCTTATTATTTTAGAGAATTCTCATGTTCTTGCCGATTGAGCGAAACTGGTGAATGGTAAGTCGTTTGTAGGTACTTTATTTGGTTATCTTCATTATTCTTCCATATCTTATAAATTTGATCATTAAGGCTGTGATAACCTACCATAACAAGGTCGCCCAACTGGGACCAAATAATTATCTGCAACCTTCTATAACTACTTACCGTTGCAATATTAACAGTGGATTTTTTAAATTGGCTCTAGTATTGTTAATAAATTTCTACTTACTTTTTTATGTCAAAAGCTGATTACGCCACATTTACTTTGTTCTATTTATTTGCTGCATACTGGGCCCTGATTGGAATGTTGCGTTTCTTACTGTGGGTAGGTATCACATTTTTGTCTCCGGCCCAACATGTTCAATACACAAATGCATTTAACAAAAGAAGAATTGTTAATATAATCAAACTGTCAGGATACATGTGCTTAGATAACTTTTCTTCTCTCAGCGCGATCGCGAACCAGTTACTTTATCCACTGTATTGTGAAATAATTATAATCAAGAAACCATTTCAAGTGCCCCTTCTTTATGACCCCACGTTCTGATTTGATCCTGACAGCCGAGAGACAAGTTACAAACAATAAGGTACCAGAACCCTAGTGTAAGGTAGGAATTGCATTCATTGTATTTAGGGTTCAGTTGGCAAAGTAAATAAAGGATAACGCATCCCGCGAACTAGCTACTTCGAGCGTGCATCTGCTAACGGGCAAGTGGCGCGATCAATAGCTGTAAAAATCCCGAATAAATGAAAAAATAATAATAATAAAAAATTCGTATTCAGTTTGAAAAAATGGACTCAAAAGGCCATCAAGGACGGGAGTCGTCTTCAATTGACTCTCTGCCATCTTCAAAAAGACTATACTAGTTGAAAGGTACCGTATATAAAGAAAGGATATTAATTTTCATGTGGGTTAAACATTGCATGGGTTGCATCTGAGGGCAGTTTACATGACATATTTCTGTTTGTTAAAATTTTACATAAAAGCTTTCCAAGATGATTGAACAAGAAAAAAATGCATTCAGGGAATAAGGGGTAGATGTCAGTTAAATACTGGAAATAAAACGATAATTTAACATCAGTGAAAACCGTTTTAGATTATTTGAAATACTACAGGCCGCGAGATGTAATCCAAGAGTAGGTAAAAAAAAACATAGAGCAATCGATGTGATTCAAGTATCTCAAAGTCGACATCAGTAGTCTTATTTAATTGACTCCTCGGATTAGCATTTAATACGTAAGACTGATCATCTTGCCCTTATGTAACGAAAAATGGTCAAGGAATGCAGGAGACTGCTGCGGAAGATTGCACAAATGTATTATTGATTATATGGTCCACACATAGTGATGCGTGTTATACAGGTGGTAATATAAAATTAATATCAATTTATATTTTTGTATTTTGAAATAACACGTACAATTTCACTTTCCATACACAACGCTGTTGTACCGTAACTAATCACGGGGCTTTTGGTCGAATGGTATTTGAAATACGTTACTTTTTTATTTAGTTATGTTCATTTGAAATAAATAAATAAATTAAAGATTAAAAAACTTATTTGGCTATGTGACATAGAGGCAAATTAATATAGGTATTTATCAATTCGATGTTTATTTTGTAAGGTACTATATTATAACAATTTTAACATATTTGGGTCTACTAGTTTTGTTAAGTTTGTTTTTCAAAACCTAACCTAACCTAAGTCCAATTAAATCGGTATTTGAATTTAATTTTAAAATCACAAACGAATAGTCAAAAAATATCACAAGCGCGATAAACCAGTGATTGCTATACAAAATCAAGTAAAACAAAGTATCATCATGACGTCATTTATTATAATTTTAATTACAGTGAACTTCCACCAAAATATTTTACTTAATTTTTATGTTTTAGCCAGATCTTAATTCCGCTTTGTATCAAAATATTTAAGAGTTTTTGTGAAGTTTATTGGAATTTGGTAGCAGGCGATGTTGCCTTTCACCTTTAGACCAAGATTAAAAATTCAAAGGTGCAGTAAAAGCTCTATATATTAGCCCCCCCCCCCCATCACTCCCCTTCTCCTTTCCTTCTCACTGTCTTCTATGCACGTCTGTGACCTGGTGGAGCCCGCGGTCGGTAACCCCTGGCGCCTGCATCAGGGCTAGCAAATCTATTGTCTAATATTTTAATATATTATCATAATTAAAAAATCGAGGTTATAATTAAGGAATGAGGTGATTCATAAAAATTATTACTACTACTGAAATCTATACGAATTACATATAAAAGTGTTTAAATTCAAAAACAAATTATAATCGATCATGTAACATTCTTCTTCTTCTTCGTTTCCACGTCCGCTCCTAAGTGGAGCATGTGGACATCACAAGTTGCCTTGCAGTTCATCAGGAGACGCTATCGCCAGCCAGCAGTTTTGCCTCTTCCTACGTCAATCCAGCGCCTCTTAATTCCGCCGAATAAAGTTAAAGATCGTCATTGACGGCCTTCCAGGACGGCGTGAGCCCGCAGGTTTAAAGAAGAGGCAACTTGGGTTTAGGTTCTCTTGAGGCATGCGCAGCACGTGTCCAAGCCAGGTCCACCGCCGCATCCTCAAGACGCTCGTTATAGGAAGCTTCTGCGTCCGTTCTTGGACTTCAATGTTAGTTATAAAATCGAACCACCTTATACCTAATATTCTTCTCAAGCACTTACTCTCAAAACTCAGAATTTTGGTGTTTTGAGCTTTGGTAAGGTGCCAAGATTCGCACTCATAAATGAAGACTGGCACTATACAAAAGTTGAATAATCGGCATTTCGTTTTGTCCGAGTATAAATTAGAGTTCCACATTTTTTCCATTAAACATTTAATTGGCATAATATGGTAGATGGGTAAAGAATACAGTTTTGTATGTGAAATTTTGTTTTTTTTTTACAATTTTTCATTTTGTTATAAATCGGAGATGAATCACTAATACATTCAAAAGTTTACCAATGAGACGTATCCGGTATGTATATAAGAGTACAAAATGTATAGTTGTATCAAACATTATTTACGTCTTATTCTCGATGCTAGAGGTATATTCGCGAGCGAGAGAGACAAATTCACGCGTCACGCAGGACAGTAGCAAAGTCACCTGTACTACTGCTTCAGTACGCCAGTTTTGCGTAGATGCTTTCGGGCCTTTGTTAGGGGTGGTTTCCAGCCAGCCAATAGTTTTTTAAATGTTTTTAGCAATTAGATTAAAAATATTATCGCTTTTGACTTCCACTACAAATAAATCTTCCATGTTCTCGATTTGAAATCTTAAATTTTTTGCGTGTGTATTGAATACACAGTACCATAACACAGTAAAGGAAGGTTTAAAAAAGTGATTCTTTACCACAATAATTACAAAATAAATACAGGCGCCGTGGCACAGTTGGTAAGACAGCTAACTGTGAAACTAGCGTCTGGGTGTTGTGGTTTATTTTTTATAACTTCCTTCCATATCCTATTTCTCACCTGCTGACAAGCCTCTTAAAAAGAGGCTTAGCGGATTATTTCTTTAAAAAAATGTTCCTGGACTGAGGAACCTGAAGCGTAGGGCTGATCCAC
Source organism: Micrasema longulum (assembly GCF_059751315.1). NCBI lineage: Eukaryota > Metazoa > Arthropoda > Insecta > Trichoptera > Brachycentridae > Micrasema > Micrasema longulum. The sequence goes on from NW_028278497.1 coordinate 193,726, forward strand.
TTACCTTCACGTAACAGATGATCAAGATACGCTGTATTTGGTGCACCTACCAATGCTGTGCCCCATGCTTCAATGAGTGTGGACTGAGGCAATAACTATAGAGTTAGGAAATAATTCATAAGATAGCTTAAATTTCGTACCCATTTATTTTCGGTAGGTAGATCCATACAAATAAGGAAGATACTTCACAAAATATATGTGTAATAAATGCAATCAATGGGATTCCTAAATTACAATACCACTTTATGGCAATTTTAGTGTTGAGAACAAAAGGCAAGGATTTCTGAACTTCGATTCAACTTTATATTTAGATCAATCCCGTAAGAACTTTGTATAGAACAAACTTGCCATTTAAACTAGTCACCATCAGCGAAGCTTATCTTAACCCATAAACAAAATACTTTATTAAATACACTACAAAATGAATGAAGAATACCGTTGAGAAGGGAATAGGGAAGTCCGGGTATTAAAGGGCTTATGACCTGTCACTGGCTGGTTTATACCTGGATTTATATATTCTTTCTGAAAAATGTTCTCCATCTCCGTCCGCACTTTGAAATGGCTCAAAATTAGACAGCGGAGAGACTATCACTCCCTCTCACTTCTGTTCAATGTACTTCATAGTTCTAACGCTCCTATATACCTGAGTAAAAATTTCAACGCTTATCAGTTCATGGTTTACCTCTTCGTTCTAATTCTCAAAGCACTCTCTTAATAACCCTCAACAATTCATCTTTCTTCTCTAACTCATAGTTCTAACTCATTCTCAAAAACTATTTTAAAGAAAGGAGTTTAGGACTGGATATTCTTTAGTGGGAGGGATTTGAGTAGGAAACTCCTTGATTATTTTCGGAATATTTGAGTTAACTGTTTACCATATCGATGTGCCATATATATATATATATTTTAAATATGTTTCTGATCCTATAATTGTGGTGATATACTCATGTGTCTGTATCAACTAATTGCTAGTCCCATCTCAAGACAGGACTTTTAGTCCCATGGAGTTGGGACTTATGTCTCAAATAATATATAATAAACTTATGTATGTAATTAATAAATAAATTGTGTCCATGCCGCTCGACAGTGGAATCATCTCCCATCCACCATCAAAAATGTTACTACAATATCTCTGTTTAATACACGTCAGAAGAAACATCTCCTTTCTCTTCCTCCATTTCTCCTTTCCTCTTTCTTATTCTTTCCTTTTTCCCATTGAGTAATACTATTGATTTAAGATGAAATTAAAAAAAATAAAAAATAATTTCATTGCCAATGTAAAATTAGAATTATGTACAAAAAGTTAACTAAATAGATTAAAAAATATTGATTGACTCCCTGGGGGCGCCCAGTCTTGGCTACAAACATTTGTACAGCCTCAAAATTTTATTGAACTACTTCGTAATAAAATAAATATATTACAACTTTGTTTTCATCCAGCATTTTTTATTTACCAACCGGTTTCAAAGCTTCACTAGCTACGCTTAGATAAAATTAACTAATGAATCTTATCCTATTTTATTTATTTATTTATTTCATTGTTTTAAAATGTACAGAGGTTCTTTGTTTCAGGTTCCAACTAGCTAGGAAATTCTCGTGTTTAGGAAGAATTTTCTTTTTAGATGTGTTTTTTTTTTCATTATATTAAATGATGCTTGAAAAATATCAAATAATAATAAAAATATAAAAAAAATAATAAAAAAATCGTATTATTTAAATCGCTTTTTTAATTTATACGATTTAGTCTTCTAATTTTAATATTTTATTTACAACATGAAGAACTTTTAATCTGGTGTCTTTATTTAAATTATAATTATTTTTCATCAGATGGTTTGCGAATTCAGAAAAAGTAAAGCTTAAAATGTAATTTGAAACCAGTCGGTATAAAAATAAATTTTTCGCCAAAATAAAAAAAAAATCTATTTATTTTATTATGATGAATAAGTACAAACATAAACCTTAATTGTAAATTTTAGCAAATACTTCATTTTATTATTTACCTTTTTTTCGCACATATGTAATTAATACTCAATACATTTCCGCTCCCTAGAAGAATCATATGTATCCACAAAATCTCTCCAGGTTTCTATCAGCGACCAACTCTCGTGTGTCTTTCCAATCAGATCCACGTCCCGTAGTATTTTTTATAATTTTCCCGACATTTTCCTATTCAGACAATTTTCAAAAAGTCGTAAATAGCTTTTGCTGCGAAAATGGGAATCGAGTTGTGATAGAATGGGATTTAACATCGTACTTTTGAACCGTGAGTCCACAATACTACTACGGGACCACAACCCGATTCGTAAAGACAAGGTGATCAGTCTTAAGCTTCAGGTGCCATTCTAAGGATAATGAATTATTGCAGTCTAAAAACACATGTCGACCTGCCAGGAATCGAACCTAGGACCTCAACCATGGTAGACGAACGCACCAATCACTAAACTATATGGTCTACTTATCTCCACTCAATTTCCTCTTTCTGGACGTTTACATGAGAGCAGTCATCGGTTCGAAAACACTCGTCCAGGGTTCCGTTTTTACTTCACACGCAGTATTTTACAGGGTTTATGACCTGTCATTGGCTGGTTTAAGCGGCCACTTAACACACTGTGTAACATTCACTATTCTGTCTTAAATATATATATTTATATATTCCATAAATTCTTCCATCAGTTCAATTTTTTTCCAATTATTCACAAAGATCAACAGATGGAAGAATTGAAATAACTTGGCTATTGAATTGAATATGTTAGTAAAAAATAATTGTTGTTAATTCAGAGTATCGGTTTTATTCTTAATCATCAGAACACATATTGAATATGTCAAGTAAAACCATAAGGTATGTTGAAAAAAATACATTTTGTATTTTTATATAAGAAAAGCATTATTTTTGGAAAATGTTGTTTTACTTCAATTACATTTAAAATAGGCGCAGAATTCATTTCTTTAGAACGTTGAAAGCCAGGCTCAAAATCAAACCGATTACCATCCAAAGTGATTTTCCTCGACGTATCACTAAGATTTATTTCTAGAAGATTCGAAAACATTGGGGAGGCAATATTAGTAGAGAATTCTTCAGTGTCAAGCCTTTACAGGGACATCTTAATATGCATGGCTTTGTAAGTCTCTAGAACAACGAGGAAAAGAATAGCTACTCCAAACTTCAATACCAACTCGGCACGGAAGGAAAACTCTTAAAAAATCTTCGGGAAAAATCCGAAAAGATATGATAATTTTTACAACCGGTTATTCCATATTAATTTGGCCATAACGGATTCTCGGTAGATCAGTATTTTTTAAATACATAATATAGAAAGCATTATAAAAATACATAATGATGTAATATGCAAATAAAAGACTCACGAATACCAAAGGGTGCATTAAATGGAGCTTCCCCACCACATACCGTACACCTTGTCTGGGGACATAAGTCTCCTTGGCGGTGCCCACATGCACTGAAAATTTGCTCGTTGTCAAACGAGAAAAGCTGCCCGAAGGAGCTCTCTGTAATCCGGTAGCCTTAGCATATTTATGCTGAAAGAAAGTAATTCAGAAGTACATAATATGTACTTCATTGGATTGAGAAGAGAAAGAAGAGAATTCTTCACTGACTGGGATTAAATTGATTGGACATGATCAATTCGCCGAAATGATTACAAAACTTTTTAAAAGCCTCGAAATTCTTTTTGGAAGCCACCAGATCTATATATATGACAGGATCTATAACAGGGCCACAGATAGTAGTAAGAGGCTCTATTCGGTAATCATAGAGAGGGGGAAAGAAACAAGACGACAAGATGTGTTCAGAAGACTGATTAGGATATCCGCAGCAGCACGAAGGGGAGTCAACAATATTAAGACCAAATATTTTTTTATTAAATTTACCATGCATTTATTTATGTATTTATTTATTTATTTATTCACACTCTTTATCAAAATACAATTCTATGCTCACTTTAATGCAGTTTTTAATCCATATTTCAAATTTGTATTCGTAATTTCTCCATCACCCACAGAATTTTGGCAAAGCCATGGACTATATTCCTTGTTCTATGTACATCCAACAGTAGTTTTCTAAAATTAGTAATGCAATTTAGGAGTGTATGCCAGGATAGACGTGTGTGGCGGTCCATTCTCTCTGCCTACCCCTACGGGGAAATGGCGTGATGGTAGTAGTAGTAGTAGTAGTAGTAGTAATGCAATTTTCGCTTTTTAAAAAAAATATTTTTAATATTATAAATAGAACATATACACGAATAAGATATTATACTCTACTAAAAAAAAACTCATTTGGGACGGTACACAAAAAGAAAACATTTTTATGACATAATATCGGTAAATACTCGTACAATCCAAAACAATAAGAAAACATAAAATTCGAAGCATAAAACACAGTACTATAGACTATTTATAGAAATTATATTAATAACTATCACAATCAGGAAGAATCAAGATAATTAAAGAGGAAATTCAGTGCCTTTTTTAATTTTTTTTTATTTGTTAATATAATATTAAACTAAGCCAATTTTTTTATTTTAATATATCGTATTACCAGCGCTATTATTTTTAAAGTTTTGTATTTCTGAAATAACTCTGCGTGTGATGTCGGAGGTTGTTCGATGATAGTTCTTCCGATTGATTCGTTGAAGGTCACCAAACCGGATATCTTTCAAAGCTCTCATATCATTGGATGGTTCATATGAACCAGTGACGTCATTCAAAGTAGTGCGTTTTTATTTTTTTTTAATATTTTTTTTCGTACATTTTTAAGAAATTTTACTTTACAATTTAATGCTCCAATTTTTACCGCGCTCAAGAAAACTTTTTTTGTATCCCTAGGGCTGAAGCTGTTGTTACACTTTTAGATTTACTTTTTGAATTTACGTTTCTTGGTTCATCGGGCAGTTTATTAAATTGGGAACGGCCAATATTTTTAAGAGATTTTTTCCCATTGAGCGAAATTTAGATACATGAAGATTTTTTTAGTTTCGTGTATTGTGGTTGTGAATACCATTAATCAATATTTTTTTTAATTTGTGTGAGCAGAAAAGATTATGGTACTACATTAAAGAGGGTATATTTATGGGTCCACAAATACAATCGCTAGATAAAAAGTTGGAGGAACTATTGAATACAATGGAGAATGGCAGGCATTCAAAAATATTACTCATAGTTTCTAGGTAAGTCAGGATGTTTGAATATCATGCAGTTAAGAATGCAGAAAGTATTAAAATGTTTGAAATTATAAATGCAGGTGTCTTGGAAACTTTGTGTGATGGGGAAAATCTGATATTATATTATCAGAATCACATAATTTTCTTTCTGAGATAAAAAAATACAATGTTTTGAGTTTGTCCAAATGTTTGTAGAGAAAAGACTGTATTTTAATCCCATATGGAGTCATTCAGATTAACAAATTACAACAGGGATGGAGAACATTTTAGAGAAGGGAATATGGAAGTCTAGGCATTTACAGGTCACTTTACACACTGTGTAACATTCACCATTGTGTCTATGTTTGAACATCCATATTTCTTCAATTCTTCCATTTGTTGATTCTAGTGAAGTTAAGGAGCTGAAACCTTTATTGTTGTAAAGAGATTCATCTGACTGAATTATTTCACATGCTAGGCAACGCCTGAAAACAATTTTCCAATTTTTAAACTTCTTCTTGGACCAGTTGGTTTTATTACAATATAGATTGTCCAACTGATTGTAGACAAAATACTGGATTTTACCTCCTCACAAATTAAACCAGCCAATGACAAATCATAAGCTCTGTAAATGCCTAGACAACCATATCCCTTCTCTGAAATGTCCTCCATCTCTGTAGTAATTGGTTTAAAAAAAATTGAATGTTGCACAGTGTAATCTTTGTAGAATGATTAGTATTGGTTGTTAATTTTCTTTTGACCCTCGGACTGTAAAACAAGGTCTACCTTTTCGCGATACGCGTGTTCGAAGACAATGGGGAACGTTTGATTTTACTTTAACTATTTGACGTTATGTTTTAAGTGTCAATCCTGGAATAAATGAAAGGATAAGGACTTACGATTTCCTCCCTTTGGCACTGGTCCAGAACACCACTGTTTTCGATTGCATAAAACCACTTCACGGTCGTTCATATTTGCGCGCCACGGGATGTTCGATTTATGTCACGCTTGCGGTTTTACGTTTTCGTTGTGTGTTGTGTGTTGTCGCTAGTGTTGCTTTTTTGACTAGCTGTCAGGGAAGATGTGGGTACGTTGGGATTAAAAACAAGGACTATCGGAATCAAAGAAAGGAATGGCTTGACACTTGAATAAAAATATATATTACTCCGAAACAATTAGGCATGGTACTAATTAAACTATTTCTAGAATGATTCATATAACTCTTACTCAACACATGTAATTATGCATCAATCAAACAACACACCAAATCCTAACAATACACCCCACACCAATGACAACAACTTAACCCTTTATAGGACACAGAGTGCTGATTTACGTCTTGCAAACCTAATAAAATATTTTATTTTTAAGATAACTACTGCATTTGAAAAAGTTTAGTGGAAGACTGATCTGCCGGTGTATGTTATCACGAAACTCTTGTGACAATACGTATTATTAATACTATTTTTTTTTTTTTTTTTTTATTTTGCACCACAACAGGCCAGGAGGCCCAATTACAGTGGTGAATTACATCACAGAACACCCAGGCTTGAGAAAACTCACATTTTAATTTTTATGTTCTCACCGGGAATCGAACCCGGAACCTTCCGTGCGTGAGTCAAGCGTCTTGACCACTACACCACGGAGGCCGCCCATTAGATTATAAATTTATAATCCATTTTGAATCTAGAAAAAAAAGTCATAAAATAGATGCTTACATAAACGAACAACGGCAAATTAAAATTAACCATATTAAATATTTTTTTTATTTTTTTATTTTGTCTTTAAATAGTACAAATATAATAAATGAATGTCCTAATATTAACTTATATCTAATTATTATTAAAACATATACTAATTATTATCATTTTTCAAACGATATACGTACACTTAAAAAGAAAACTTCTATAAAGCTAACACGAATAAGATTACTTTTTAAAATTTATCTGCTAAACACATGTTTTTTTAATTGACATTCAAATGAAATAATATTTTTTTGCTCTCTTATTTCCAATGGTATTTCCTTATAATATAACTGTACAGCTCGGTGCATCAATGAGTTTTTCGTAAACATTATCAAACGATTTTTTTTTATTCTATCAATTTACATTGATCAATTAAACGTAGTTATGCAGAAAGCAGCCAGTCAACAATTTCGGAAAAATAAGATAATTATGTTATCGGGTGCAGTAAGGTCGATTCTATGTTCTGCTAAAAACAGCCAGACCGCTTTCATATAAAAAAAAACTGTATTAACCACCTCCGGAAAAAGGTGTCGATCACAAAAATGGAATTTCTCAATTTGCAGAAAACACCCACAAAACTAGGAAAATCTTATGGCATTTACAAAAAAAAATTAACTCAAATCTCAAACGTCAAATACACAATAAGATTCTTGTTTTTAAAATATAAAAAAAACTTATGTATTCATTGTATATCGTTTGTTAAAATCAAAAACATTCCAATTATTGTGCAGATTTTATAATTCACTCTTTCCACAAAATGGTTATTATCTCAGTTTCACTTTTCTATGGCTGGCTGCTTTCTGTATAACTACGTTCAATTTGTCCCATCTCTAACGTTTTTGCAAAATGGTGTAACCTTGTAAGAACGTCGTTAATAATTAGGTTTATTTTAGTTTTTTTTAGGTTTAAAGCTGGTTTTAAATATTTATGTTGATTTATATGTCAAGAATTGTATTTAAAAAATTAATCAATTTACCAAATATGAATGATTTTTCGTGTGTCAATATAAATCACTCCTTAGACGTTACTACAAAGTTATGTCGTCAGTTTTTCTGACAACTGTCATTCTAATCATCCTACATTTTAAGGACTATAGGAACTAGGAAAGTACGTGACACTAAGAAGGGGGAAGTTAGGGGGGCGCCCCACGACGCCGACGTACGTACGACACAACCGACGCGACGCCGACGTACATACGACACGATGCGATGTAAATACGTACTAACGACACGAAATACAGTGGCAACATTATACAACCAACGACATGATATAACGTACTACGGATTTACTACGGGAAGTTGTGTCGACTGATAACAACGTTTCGTAAACTGTCGTCAAATGTGCCTTTGGTGGGGCGGGTTTTTCCACTGTACTCGATAATGATAATTCTTAAATTCCATTTCTTTCAATGTGCTAAATTTTTTATAAAATAGTATCAACAGGGACACAATCGCAGCACCAGAGAAAATTATAGGTTGATACTAGAATTTGGAAAAATGCAAATTCATGATAGATATGAAGTGGTTTATAAATTTTATGAAATAGGAGAACAGGTATACGAGGAAACAAGGCTATGTAAATCAAAACAAAAAGCATCATATATGTATTATTACGATGTATAAAAACATATCGTACATCCACCAGGTTTTCATTGAAACACCTAAAATAATTGAGGGGTCAAATGAAATTTAAAATTTAATTAAATTTAACGAACAATGCCATAAACACGAAAAAAAACTTTAAAAGAGTCTCGAAACTCATTGTACAAGGGATTAAAACTGTACAATAAATTACTCAAATAATCAAAAGAATGGAAAGCCTTGAAATATTTCAAATCAATTTTTAAAATCCTTTCTTAATAAATTTTAATTTTATTAAACGGTTAATGAACTAACTTAATAAAGCACACATAAATTGAAAATACTTTAACAATGTTTAATTATGTCCAAATGCTTGCAGACTGGCTGGATTTTCTCCCTAGGGAGTTGTTCATATTTAAATTTATGATAAAGGTTTCAGCTCTTTTACTTCACAAAAGTCAACAGATGGAAGAGTTGAGGAAATGTGGATGTTCTAACATGGGCAGAATGGTGAATGTTACACAGTGTGTAAAGTGGCCACTTAAACCAGCCAATGACAGGTCATAAGCCCTGTAAATGTCTAGACTTCCACATTCCTTTCTCAAAAATGTTTTCCCTCTCTGTTGAAACAAATTTAAATATGAAAATACTTTCTTTATTACTCATACGTGTTCTAACATCGCGACTTTTTTTTTTTAAGTACATATTTGTCTTGATAAAATTTGTTTTAAATTTCGATTTACTCAATACTGTTGACTAATTATAAAAATAGAGATTTTGTTTTTTAAGGAGCAAAAAAATGTTTAAAAAGCATTTTACACGTGGGAAATGCAATATTGTTTTGTCCTAGGACTCGACCATTGAACACGTGCAAACAGCAATTAGTAGGACAAAATATTGTTCCGAGACTTTGTCACCGAGTTAGACGGGCAGGCTATCTCCGCGGAACTATAATTAACCTCACCACCGCGCGCGGCTGCATTTTTATGCGTAAAAACACACGAACAGAACCTTGTGACAATACCAATTTGCTGGACGTGAACATTTTTTTCCCGCACATTTTTTCTGACAAAAATGGCTGCAGAAAAAAATTGTTTTTTACTATTTATTCCGTTCTTTAATAATTCTAACGCATCTTGGGATAAAATTATTTTTATTACAACAAACATTTTTTTTTACAAAAAACTATGGTAATGATATAGTAATAAATAATAATATGTACATAAATAACATAGCAAGTTACGTATATAATACACATAAATTAAAACAAAACATTACAATAAACATTTACTAAAGCTGTAATTGTTACAGGGACGTAAACAAATTCCAATAAATATTAAAATGTTTTTTTTTTATCACAACTCTTATGAAGAAACGAACCTTGAGATATGATAGACGATGTTTTGCGTACTTAATTTTTCCATTTACAATTCTGTGTAACAATATTTCCGTAAATCGTTCATGGGTATTCATTAGTAAATTTCTTAGGAGATTTATTTATCTGACTTTAAATTAAATTGGACTAGCTTTGTGATTATTGCATATACCAGACCAAATTCATTATTGTATTAATATTAATAATGTTTTTATTTTTGTTTTTTCTTTTATTTCGTTTTATTCAGGAAACATACAGTACTGTTAAATAGTTTCATATTTTACACAGTTAGACTTAACTTTAATGGACCAGTGAAGTTTCCATATTATACTATTCATTTATCTAAGGTCATAAATGAACTATTTTTTAATAAGTACAAAAAAGAGAAGGGAATAAATAAATAAATGGGAGTTATTGAAAAATTTAAATCAAAGCTAAAAAGTATTTAATAGTTAGTAGTTTGTAATTTAAAAAATGAAGAAATTTTTTTTGTAAAAATAATTAAAAGGTAAGAATTAAAATTAAGAATAAAAAACATGCTCAGATGTTTAAAAAAAAAAACATTTAAAAAAAGGAAAAACACATAAATACACACATATTTTAAGGGATTCAAAGAAACGATGAGAAGAATCTTTAAATGAAATATAAGACAAAAAATTTAAGTCGATTAAAAAAAAATCTTCAAAAATAATGACACGTTATACATAGTAAGCAATATATTGATTTTATATTCATATACAATATAAGTAATTAAAAGTTGTTCAAAAGTATAAAAATAATCTATTCATTTTCAAAGGGTTATCAAATTTACAAGACTTTAACACCTTTTCTTTTTTAATCTGAAGGAAGTTCTACGATTCATGAGTTTTATAACTATTTTTCTGCACCCCAAAGGTCATTAGACCCAATTTTATTACAGTAATGAATTACAACACAGAACATCCTGTCATGGTACTAGCTAAAATAGTACCTAGCCTAACCTTTTCGAAAATGCAAAATATATTCACACCTGGCAAAACTGCCAGAGACGAAACGATTAACAAATCAGAGATAAAATGGCGATGTTGCGGAAGCACGTGCGTTTTCGCGGACCATGGAATGGATAAAATTCGGGAAAGCTTCCGTGAAGTCCACTAGGAACCGAAATCACGAGTTGGATAATTTTTATATCATAAATCTAATTTAGATCTGGCAAGATAACTGATTGTCCTGTGTATTTTCTAATAGGGTTCGTTTTAGCTGACCAATCCACTCAAATGATTCCATAACTTTCGATACTATTTGTTGGACTTAAATTTTAAATTATCCTGGATGTTAATCGTATATAATTATGCTCTCCGCCATGGGGAAAATTTCTCTTACCCTGTTTTAAATATATTTATCGGAATTTTCGTACATTTAATTATTAATGGACGAACAGCCTGCTTGGAATCCGTAAATTCATGTCAAATCTGTAAATATGTTTATGAAATGGAATTTCCTACGTCAATCGATAGGTTGCATTGCATATTTCAACAGGAAGATACGAACATGTCCAAATAAGAAGATGATAATTAGAATCAAACCTCGTGACAGTTTCCTCCTCGGGTTCCTTAAATTTTTATGTTAAACAATATAAATTTCTAGTCTTCATATCTTTTTACCGTAACATACGAGGGTTGTGTAAAAAATAAGGTTCTCAATTTTTTTTCAGGTTTAAGGCATTTTTTATTTGAACTGAAAAATACAGCATTGGCAAGCTTAATTTCCTAAAAATTTTAACATAATCACCAGATTTTTCAACGCATTTTTATTGACGACTAATCCACTTTTGGAATCCAGCTTCAAAGAAGTCCATTCATTTCTTTCATAAATCTGCATAATTTATTCAGACAATATAACGGTTGATAAATACAGATATTGGATAACTATAAATTTGACGGCCTCGTGGTGTAATGGTCAGCGCGTTAGCCTGCCATCCAAGAGGTCTAGGGTTCGATTCCCGACATGGTTGATTTGAAATATTTATTTAAAAGAGTGTTTTCACACTTGAATATTTCGTAGCCCCTAGACTGGTACCTGAACCGTAAGACTGATCTTCTGAAATGATCAAGATTGTTGCGATTGGTGTACCAATACAGTGCCTAATGCACCATTAGGTGCGGAAAGGAAACGATGATAAATTTAGAGAGGCAGACTAAATTGTATTGTATTTTAATTATAAAAATAAACTCAAAATATTACGTTATTATAAGTTAAAAGTGGCAGACCAAATTGTATTGTTTGTGAGTTGTAATTTTTTTTACTCTGAACACTATTTGAGCGTTAGTAATTTCAACTTCCACACTGTTCTCCTGGTTGAATCTCTGAGAGAACCCGTGGAGGGGTGTACACTTTTTTTGGACGTACATTTTTGTTGATTGAGTTAGCTGGTGGTTGAGGGAGGCGTGGGAGACATTTTGAAAATTTAACTCGAATCGAAGCATTCATGAAAAGACTAATCGTGGATTCTCACACTTCCAGTACAATGCATCACAATCCTAGCTTGAGAAAAATCACATAAAGTATCGTGATCTCACCGCAATTCTAACTCAGAACCCTTGTTAATGAGGCAACTATATTAGCCACTACACCACGAGGGTAGAGGGTAGCTTTATTATTAAATAAGGAGTTTAAACCGACCGTAAAGATCGGAATTCGAAAACTTATGTATTCGATAGTGAGATGTTTAAAAATCATACTGCAGAGTGTGCATTTCAAGGTTTACGAGTAAGTAAATTTATAACTTTTTATGATTTCATTTAAAAAACAATCGAAATCACGCCATTTTCGATAATTAAATCCACCTTATCACTCATTTTCAAACACAAAAATGTTCACCGCTACAACGTTGAAAAACGTTTAAAAACTGTTTGTACTGCTATGACGGCCGTCCTGCAAATGACAGCACCGCTGTTCAACGTTCTGCTCACAATCAACGCTCTCGAGGAAACCATACATTTATAGTCGTTAAAAATTCAATATAAAAATAACATCACCTGACAACAACAAAAAAACATACATAAAACAGTGTTACATAGGGTGTAAATCATATACTATAACTCTACGCTCTAAAACAGTTTTTTTTTTTAATATTTAAAAATCATGTCGAATATCAATGTCAATTCGTTTAATTCTTTGTTCAAATAGAATTGTGACAAATTATTTAACTGTATTACGAAGCACAAAAATGTATCAATGAAATGTATAAGACATTTGTGGCGGCTTCCCTTAGGGTGTGAGTAACTTGTCTATCAATAACCCCTCAGTGAATTCAACCCTTACTACGGTTCAAAACAAAATAAAGGGGCTTCTAAAGAAACACAATTAAACAGACGAAACAATACGTGTTCCAGCAAGTCATCGAGCATTAATAGAAGAAAGAAAATAAGTGGGAAAATCTATTTGTGTTTTGCCTGTGGTCTTAAAGAATGCCATTGTTTAAATATTAATAAAGCTTATGTAACTTCTACAATTATTGCTGTGGGCACGGGCAACACCAAGTACCAGGCCTGCCAACATACCAACTTAACAAGGCACTAACAGCGGCGAAACGGAAACGGAAACGTAAATCTGGCTCACTCCGTTCAACGCTGGTACCGGTTGACCGATATGAAACAGCTAACGACATTCATCGTAAACGTAAATTCAATTCGCGTTCATTTAACAAGGCAACGTTTCATTCAATATTGTCTACATCTATTGTCCATCATATTAAAATATTTCTCATAGTAATAACGTCATAAAATTAGTAAATAAAATTCCACATGATAAAATATGTAAGTGAATCGTTTATTTTAATACAAGCAACCTTGTAGCAAAACTTCCGATAAGTCCAATTCAACTAATCATCCGTACACCTAAACAACATTACTATTCAATATTTCACTTTAATACAATTGTGGTATTTCACTAGACTTTACATGAAAGAGTGTGGATATTACCCATTATTGTTCCTTTTAGGTGTGTTTGATATCACAAGTTTTCGGGCCAGAAGGAGCATTGTCTTGCTTATGATAGCCTTTGAACATATGAACGGTTAAATTTTTAATCATTTGTAGCGTATAAAATGATATGCGCCGAGCAACTACTTTAAAGCTAGGCAACACAGACAATTCGTTTTTCCTGAATGCAGGACCAACTAACCATTTATGATGCCTGCGAGGAAGATGGTTGGCCTGTTTAACAGCCTACCGAGGAAGGTGGAACTCTTCATCTCAAACTGCATATCGCAATGCGTATTGTAATTTTGTTGTCTTACTATATTTTTATGGACTTCATTTTGTACTTGTTCTTTTAATAAACTTCTTATATGCACATTGTAATTAAGGACCGTTTTAACAAAGCGAAATATCTACAAAATGAAAATTTTTCAGGAGAAGAGTTTTTCATGTTAAAAATAAAACAATTACGATTTTAAATAAAATAAAAATTACATTTTATAGATACATAAAATTCTTACACACGTACTTAAAATCAACAACGTAGAATCAGTAAAATTATTTATAAAAATGTTCAGAATTTTCACAAAAAATAAATATCTACATATTTTTGTGAAAGGAATGTATGGAAAATTGATTTATGTTGGGAATTAAATAAGTTTACTTTTGCATGAAATCATTTTAAACTGATTTTTTGTAAAATTTTATGTCTATTGACATATCTAAGTACCTATGTAAATATACACATTTAGGCTTTTTACCTCCTATATATTTTTTACATACACAATAGCACAAATAAAGTGATAACAAAACATATTTCAAGTAATATTATTTTATTTTATTTTCGATTTTAAAAAACTTAACATCCCAAAAAAATATGTAGATATTTCGCTTTGTGAAAACTTTATGTAGTGTAGTTATTTCGTTTTTGTAAAACTTATCGATATTTGAACCGCTACAACTTCGCATATTTATCGTTTTGTTAAAGTTTTATTTCACCAATCGATAAAGCTCACATGGAAGAACCCATTCCAATAAAAAAACGCATTTGTTTTTTTTTTGTAGGAGTTTCAGTTTGAGAAAACGGTCCTCAATTGAGGGTCGTTTTTTTAAAACTCGACATTCGCTTCAAACGTAATTTTTTAATGCGTTTTTTGTGAGTCGCGTCAAATCGCTTGAAAAAAAAGACCTTACAAATACGCCTGAAGGTAATCTAATTTCTGATTTAAATGTAGTTTGTAATTTTATTTGCATTATCGATTATTGAAATTAGGGATCACGATAAAATGTCGTGTTTTGAAAAAATTATAAGGCTTTGTCATTTTTTAAGCTGGTTTTTAGAGTGCTTTTTTAGGTAATCGATATGTCTCAATATTGTTTGATTATTTTTTTTAATCGCCATGCGCAGCAAATATCGTGTTTTGAAAAAAAACGATCCTCATTTGGCAGTTGTGCTATATTGTGCATTTAAATAAATAAATAAAACATGAAATACATTGATTTATATGCACTATTTATCAGGGGCGAACCGTGTATAGAAGCGATTCAACGTCCAGAGATCTCGGGGTGTTGTTTGATGCTCAGTTATCTTTTAATCTTCATATGGTTAATCGATGTAATGACTCCCTTAAAATGCTTGGTTTTGTTCTTAGTAATGCCAAGATCTTTTCTAACTTTCAGATTATGAGGACATTGTATAATTCCTCGGCAAGAAGTCGTTTGGAGTTTAGTTCCATTATTTGGTCGCCACATGAGGCTTGATACTCTTTAATGGTGGAGAGAGTGCAGAAAAATTTTCTGCGCTATTTGTACCTAAAAGAGTGTGGATATTATCCTCTTATTATTAATAAGGATATTAGGCTCTTCCCTACCGACTTTTTACCGGGGATGCTAGGCTTTCAGTCATTATGGAGGAGGAGGGACGTTCATTTGGGTGTTCACTTTTTCCAGGTGATTGGTGGTCGCACACATAACTCAGAAATTCTGATGGATGTAGGTCTGTTCGTGCCTGATAACTATCTTCGAAAAAGACAGCATCGATTGTTTTACCTGCCACGATGCAGAACCAACCTGCCAATGGTTATGCCGGCTGGTAGAGCAATCTTGCTACTTAATCGCATCGCCTCGGATGTCGACATATTTCACGACAGTGGGCCTTCCCTTAGGAAAGCATTTTCTAACTTTTAATTTATCTTTTTACATTTTGTTATATTATTTTAATAACATAACTATTTACTGTAATTTGTGATCTATTATTGTATTTAGAATGAATTGGGTCTTTTTCTGTAATGTTTTAAATATCTGAATAAATAAATGAAATTAAATAAATAAATGAAATTATATTTTAACCATAATAATGTTTTATTGTAACTTTATTTACAGAAAAACAAATAAATAATTACCATTTATTTTAAATCATTTCCATCGTTTGTATTTTTATCCTAATATAAATATAAATTTTCATAAAGCGCGCCTAGCGCCTGCGGTGAGCCAAGAAACTAGCCGATTATTCCAGCTTATTTTTCCATACAAATAAGTTTACTCTATTTTGAATGTCTTAACCCCAGTGCGGGTTTTTCCTCCTAGATTAAACTTGCAGATTACACAAATTATTTGAAGACTCTTGATTTGGAAAACAGTATTTCAAACATTGTTTCTTGAGAACTATTTTTCTTTGAGATGGTACTTTTGACATAAGGCCATAATTACTTTCATGCGCCATATTGCAGGACATATAGCGCTCCACGCGGCCGTTTTCAGCACAATTAATTACTTGAACTATTCGGCCAGTTGACATTTCAATTGAATACCTAATATCGTCTGAATTCATACTGGTATTTTTTATCTATTTTTAATGAATTATATATTATTATTTATTTTTCAATGAATAATGGATGATATATCAATATACTACAATATATCACAAAGTTACATCGTTGAGTTGATTTCATGGGTGAGAGTTGTTGTATCACACAGAACCACAGAAAAATATCAATTTATAGTATATATTACTTACATTATATTATATACCACTAATCACTGAAATTACTTGGCTTCATTAACAGAATATCCTCTGATTTTACTCATGTCCGTACAATCAAAACTCTTTATTGCTCAACTGTTCGCCCTCTTCTAGAATATGCCTCCGTGGTCTGGTCTCCATTCTATATCGATCGCATAAATCAAATTGAATCAGTCCAACATCGCTTGCTTCGAAAAATAGCGTGGATGCTCGAGAGATAATTATTCTTATGCTGAAATAGAGTCAATGTTAAATATTTCTAGTCTACAAAAACGTAGAACTAATATTGACTCCATATATATGTTCGGCATACTAAATGGTATAATCGATGTTCCATCATTACTGGGACAAGTAAAATTCGTAGATTGAGAAACAATGAAGTACTGTTCATCGATCAGCATAGAACAAACTATGGCCTAAATTCTCCAATGACCCGTCTTTGTCATATTGTTAACTCAAGACAAGATCTGGACTTTTTTGGTTTAAGTTTACAACGATTTAAACGAGCACTAAATAAATAGTCCAGATCTTGTCTCGATGTCCCTTATGTTTGTCAATGCTTTTTTCTTTTTTTTTAATGTTTTAAACTATTCTTTTATTGTAATATTTAAACCTTATAAATTGTATACATGGACAATGTCCGTTAATAAATAAATAAATAAATACCTCCTATAAAGGTACAAATATATATGTTTTTTAAAGCTTATCTGTAAATAAAATCACCATTCGCCACTGCTATTTATTCCCAATAAACGCCATATCAAAAGTACTAAAATTTCAACTGAAATCAGTCAAGTATAATGATATATTGAACGGCTGAAGGATGCTGCATAATTTATTTTGAAGATCTGTGTGCGGAACGTTGATTTTGCCAAATTCGAATTTTGGTAAATAAAGGTACCAAAAAAAACGTTATTACTAAACGTGATTCAAGTGTCAAATGAAACGGACTCCTCAAACGGACGAATTAGCTATGCAAACCAGGGTTAGAGCCCAAGGACTTCGAAAAAATTCAAAAGGCGTTTGTTGAATTACCCTTTGTTCGCTTTGCTAATTTGACCATTTGATGACTTCATTTTAATTAATTGGATCATCACCATTACATCCCTATCTGCGCCCTAACCCAGGGCACGGCATTGGAACACTTAATGCAGCGTATTTCGTTAATCTGCTACATAAAGGTAATATGTTCAGGCTTACGCTTCCGATGTCAGCCGTTTTGGCACAAAACCCACCTCTACATTCAGCTCTTATAGGGACTATCTATCACCTATGCTATTTTTGCGATGTTACTTTACTTTACATATATTAACTGTTTTCTGAGTTCGTTCAAATGTTTGTAGACAAGGACTAAATTTAACCGCCTAAGGAATTATTTCGATTATTGCATTACAATATGAAGAAAATTTGAGAAAAGGGAATAAGTAAGTCTAGATATTTACAGGGCTTATGACCTGCCATTGGCTAGTTTAAGTGGCCACTTTATACACTGTGCAACATTAACCAACTGGTCCAAGAAATATGAAAACAAAATATATTTTCAGGCGTCGACTAGTATGCAGGTGAAATAATAGTAGATTAATCTCACCCGCATCAATAACGGTTTCAGTTCTTCAATTTCACAAAAATCTACAATTGAAAGAATAAGGACGCTCAAATATAGTCATAATGGTTAATGTTATACAGTGTGTAAAAAGGGCACTGAAACCAGCGTAAGTCATATAAATGTCTAGATTTCCAAGTTTTTGTCTCTCAAATATTTATCTTTCTCTGTTTTAGTTTTAACCACATTTAAAACAAATATTTCACCTCGACCCCGCCACGAATCGAACCCGGGACCACAAGAGTGGAAGGCGAGTGTACTTGCTACTGTATTCTGAGGCTGCCACTCGATTTCATTTTTCATGATTTTTACCTGAGAGCAGGCATCGAGTCGAAGACGCTCGTTCTGGTTTCTTGTTTTATTACACACTCACAACTGGTTTTTTCATCCTCCGGGACAAAGGTAATTTAAAATCAATTACATTAGTTTACTCTAACTGGTGACTTGAATCACCTTACTTAATAACGATCTTGAATAAGTTAACTAATAGTCTGTATTATACTGGACACGACAGATACATTGATGTACATGGTAAATTAAAAGAATATTCGGTGGCTGGGAGTTTTGATGAATAGGTATTTAGATATTGTCACTCTCTCGAAAATGCTACCCAAACACTATCGTTCTTATTATGCCTTACTAAAATCGAGAAAATCGCCGTTTCATTTTCCCGTTTTCCGCACCCAAAAAGTAAAAGAAAAGTAGTAGAAGATTGTCAGAATTTGATTTTCTGTTAATCATTTTTTTTAAATAATGACCAAATTTGTATACCGTACGTCTGAAAACGGCAGATAAAACTGGGCGCTTTTGGGGGTTTTTGGATGGTCCTAGCTTCCATAATAAACAATTTATCAAAAAACAAAACACTCAGAAATCTCCAAAACCACTACTCTATTGCTATAATCCAGGGAGAAAGTACGGGAATACGTTTGTATGAAGAAAGGTCAGACCGCGATTTCTCTTGAGGTGTTTTTGATGAAAAGAAAATATTAATATTTTATCGATTTAGTTGTGGTTACATTAAAAAAAAATTCTTACCATATCGTCAGTGTCAGATCCTTTGTAGTAAACAAGAACTATGCCCGCTGTGCGGATAACCTGAAAATAAATTAACCAATAATTAGATATTTATTTATTGGAAGCACGTGTACAAAATCAGTGTCACATTTGATTATTTTATTTTTTTCTATAAAATAAAAAATAAAATAAAAATTTACTCTCATACCTCACTAGGTGTTCATTGCAAAATTTTGGTAATTGAAATAAAAAGATACGAATTAAATCAGTTACCTTTTAGACGCTAGTCTCGAAAGGTAACTACAAATATTTTTTTATTTAAAACCACTACATTTTATAATTTTCTTAAATAACGCTTCAATATCTATGATATTTTTACATCGTAGTCTAAATATTTTTTTTTTATAAGAGACTTGATAAATGTCAGAATTTATTTATTTAACGAATTTATGCAGTCCATTCTAGCGATGGTAAATACAATTTCTTATAACAAATACAGGCACTAATAAAATAAAATACAATGAAATAAAATGAAAGCAAGGACAAAAAATTAAATATTTCTACCTCAAGACAAGATCCGGTCTATCTTAGTGCTTTTTTAAATCTATAAAGACTTACACCAAAAATTTCCAGATCTTGTCTCGAGTTTACAATGCGACACAATCGGGACATTGGTGCATGCAAGCCATAGTTTGTGCTGTGTTGATCGAGGAACAGTACATTATTATTTTGCAACGGGCGGATTGGAACATTGAATGCCATTTGTTCCAGTAACGATGGTACATCAATTAAGCCATTCAGTAAATTAAACATAAATATGGAGTCAATGTTATTTGTACGATTTTGTAGACTTGAGATTTTCAACATTGACTCAATTTCTTCGTAAGTGTAGTCTCCTCTCTCGAGGCCAATCATCCACGCTACTTTTCTTAACAAACGATGTTGCACCGATTCGGTATGATTTATCCGGTCTACATAGAAGGGAGACCAGATCACGGATGCATATTCTAAAAGAGGATATTTTTATTTAAAAATAATACACAAACTAGCATCGTATTACCAGCGGTACGATGTTTTAAAGTTTTGTATTTCTGAAATTACTTCGCGTGTGACGTCTCAAGTTCTCTTCCGCTTCTTCTCGGTCGGTTCTGCCGATTGGTCCGCTGAATAACCGTAAACAAGAAATCTTTAACAACTCTATTAACATTGGTCAATTCATATGAACTAGTGACGTCATTCAGAGTGGTTCGTTTTTAGTAATACGTTTTCAAGAAACTACCGTATAATGTAATGCTTTGAATTTTACCGCGCGTAAGAAAACATTTTTTGTATCCAGTTTCCCTGAGTTCCTCATTTTGTCTACAGCTGAGGCATTTTATGGCGTTTTCGCCCATATTTATAGTCCTTAAAATTTAGCTTCATTAAAATGACAGCTTTCAAACTCATGTGAATAGTGATGGGAAATTACTGATCACTGATCATGTACCGATCAATTCGATTTTATCAGTTTTTTCATGCAAACATGAAACTCCGTTTCCGAAAATTGATATAAAAACGCAAAAACAAGCCTATTATATGAATTTGATGTGTGCTGAATACAATTATTCACCAAAAAATAAGACATTTACATTTTTTTCGTGAACATATTAAAACGAATTATTTTTTATTCGTTCAAATTACATTGATCAATTTGTCCCATCTCTAACGTTTTTGCAAAATGATGTAACCTTGTAAGAACGTGGTTAATAATTGGGTTTATTTTAGTTTTGTTTAGTTTTAAAACTGATTTTATATATTTATGTTGATTTACATGTCAATCATTTATTTAAAAAAATAATTAACATACCAAATACGAATCATTTTTCGTGTCAATATAAATCACTTCTTAGACGTTACTACAAAGTTATGTCGTCAGTTTTTCTGACAACTATGACTATAGATATGATTATCTGTGTTCACGTATTACGTCTTAGAAATAATCATTTGTTTATGGTAAACATTCCTTCTCTTTCTTAGCCCACATACTTTTAAAAATATTTGAGTACTTAACTATATGCTACTAGTTACGTTTACCATATACAGTACCTTGTTTGGCTATATCACGCCCTTAAACTCCATTTTATACTGTTATAGTAAATCCAGATTAGATTCGACTGGAATATTCTCGAAGGATGAACATTAACAGCAATTTGTATGTATTTACATACTTGGCATTAAGCATTAAGTTATTGGTTAGTGTACAACTGTACATATACATAATCTGGACATTATTCCATGCCTCATTCAGTAAACCCTCCACAACATGTTGATGCCGAGTTCGCATGGGCACGCGCTTCAAGGATTCTGCTATACTTTATTCATCTAAACATTTATATCGGACGACTTGTTTATTTTTTTAATATTTTTATTTAACTTTTTGTACATAATTTTATTTGTACATTGGCGGGCTTATTGCTAAATGGCAATTTCTTCCAACCAACCAATAAAAAAATATATATATAATGTTTGATTATGTCCAAATGCTTGCAGACTGGCAGCATTTGGACATAATCAAACATTGTTGAATTACTACCTGGTAAAAGAAGAAGTATAAAAATTGGAAAATTGTTTTCAGGCGTTGCCTAGTAGGTGATTTGGTTCAGCCGGATGAATCTCACCCACGTGATAAAGGTTTCAGCTCTTTTACTTCACAAAAGTCAACAGATGGAAGAGTTGAGGAAATGTGGATGTTTAAACATGGGCAGAATGGTGAATGTTACACAGTATGTAAAATGGCCACTTAAACCCGCCAATGACAGGTCATAAGCCCTGTAAATGCCTAGACTTCCATATTCCCTTCTTAAAAATGTTTTCCCTCTCTGTTGAAATAAATTTAAATAAAAAAAATATTTTTATAATTCAAGTTACAGAACATATTCAATAGAAAAAAAAAGATTAAAAAGTTAAAAATATATAAAAATAGAAATAAACGTATTTGTTTATAAATTACCTTAAATCAAAACTATTACTCAATGGGAAAAGGGAAAAAAGAGAAAAGAGGAAAAAGGAAAGGAGGAGAAATTAAGGAAGAGAAAGGAGATGTTTCTTCAGACGTGATTCAAACAGAGATAATGTAGTAACATCTTTGATGGTGGATGGGAGATGATTCCACAGTCGAGCCGCATGGACACTATATGAGTTAGAGAAGAAAGAGGAATTGTGGATGGATATTAAGAGAGTGCCTTGAGAATTAGAACGAAGAGGTAAACCATGAACTGATAAGCGTTGGAATTTTTCACGCAGGTTTATAGGAGCGTTAGGACTATGAAGTACATTGAACAGATGTGAGAGGGAGTAATAGTCTCTCCGCTGTCTAATTTTGAGCCATTTCAGTTGCCTACGATAATCAGAAATGTGGTCATATTTCTTAAGACCAAAAATGTACCTTATGCATGTATCTGAAGTCGTTCAAGTTTATCGAGTTGCTCACAGCTTAAATCAGTCGTGGAAACATCAGCGTAATCTAGAATGGGTAGTAGTAATGCTTGTACAAGGGTGCATTTAGTATTAATATTAGTTAATGATACTGTAAAAATCCATGCCCGAACAAAATATTACTTTTTATTTGATTAATAAACTCTAATGGACCAAATGAATAAAGCTGTAATATGAATTAATACATCTGAATTTACACGTGGCCAAGGGCCCCAAATGTCTATAAAGTAAAATTTTCCGTACAAAAATTTGTATACTCGTATAAAAATGTAAAGCATCTTCGTTGGTAACCTGTAATTAAATATGTTTTTTTTTCAATATTCAAATAAAACTAAATAAACTACTGTAGCTGCATATAATTTATATCAATCTAAGAAAATTCTATCAAACCATATTACAAAACAAAGCTTTAATAATGATTTTGAAAAAAACTGATACACAAGTGTAAATTTCATGTCAAATGAATTAAAAATACTAACATGAAGGCAACTAATATTTTGCAATATGATGATGTTTGTGTATAATATTATTGGTTTTAAAAAAACACACAATTTTTAAAAAAATATGATCAAAGCCAACATAAACATAATCAAAATACCAGAGAAATCGCAAGAATCAGACTCTCATTTAGAAAAAAGGTGAAGCACAAAAATTCTATTTTGTATAAGGTAGTAAAAAAATATTATGAAATAGGAAAAACATTTATGGTGAAAAAAAAATCGAAATTCAAACAGAAGGTTAACAAATATGTATTAAACCACTTATAAATTAAATATATGCGTATAGTTATTATTAGAGCACAAATAAAACTATGTTTGTGTTTGCTCTGTTTCAAGATTCAAAATAAAAAATAAACACACTTTTTTTCAAAAAAAATCGGTTTTACTTTATAGACAATAATTTGTGAAAGACTGAGAAAGAAATACGTAAAAAGGAAGGTAAATGTGTCAAATAATCAACATTAGCAAATAAATGTTTGTCGCAGAACCGAAATTAGCATTCGTAACGGAGTCCTGGTGCCAACCCTTATTTGCAGGAGTGAAGTATGTAATAGCTTAATGCTGTCAAATTTAATCTCTTGGTCCAATACTTCTAAAAATATGTATGATAAAATGTCGAGATCTATGAATTATGGAAATTTTGTCAAATCAAGAAAAAAGATTTGCGTTGGTTTGGACATGTAAGGAGAATGAAGGGCTAAAAATGACTAAAAAGATGGACGGTATGAATGTTGATGATAGCAGAAACCTAAAAGGCACGGCAATACTAAATCCAACAAATATTTGAAGATGGATTGGAGAGTCCGAATAATTGTCTTGCATCTATGAGAAGAGGTATGAATGTGGAGAAAGCGAAGTCTGTATGCAAAAACAGAGAAAAGTGGCCTACCCCCGCGTGATAACGGCGTGATAGTTTATTTGTTATTTTATTTATAATATGATCCTAATTGTGATTCGGCCGATATTATCGTATTTTGGTTAAGGGCCTCAATAAAATATATAAATATATGGTAACATAAAAACTGTCGTTTACATAAAATGAAAAAGTAAAAACAACAGTACAATTATAGATAACACAGACATTATATTGTAAAGGTTTAAGAGAAATTTTGATAAATAGGTATTTGAACATGGTTTTCCGTAACTCTCTCACTGATGCTTTTCCTATATTGCGCAAAAGCGATAACTGCACGTTGGACTGATTATGCCTAACTAAAATCGTCAAAATCGACGTTTCGTTTTTTTTTTAAGATAGGGTATCAGAATGAAATTTTCTTTGTACTGTGTACTTTGTTACATTCTGTTTTTCAAAATTATTTATCGAATTTGTATACCGTACATCTGAAAAAGGCAGAAAATATCGATAAAACTAAACGATAGACACGACAATAGTAAATATCTTCAGTGTGTAAAAAATCACTGCTCTTGTGCCATATTCCAGGGAAAAAATACGGGAATTTTTTTGTAAAAATCAGGCCACGTTTCTTTTTTATTATTCAAATCCAGAGTTACACAGTCCAATTCGAGTTGCTTGGTTTCAACCTTCGCCGTACAACTAAATTTCTCGCAAGACGCCGCGTCATATCTTCCCTAAAAAATATTTATTTCACGTTCTTCCAATCAATTCGAAACTACTCTCAAAATTAAATCACGCAAGATTAGGGTTACTTCCGGTTAGGGATTGTCCTTGGTGGGTAAATGATGACAGGATTCGTTCAAATTGTGCTGACAGATTGCACGCTTGTCTTGAACGTAGTATACTGAAGGATGATCCAGGATTATGTATAAGGAGTATATCCATCATCCCGAGGAGCGCAATTGCACGTACGTGACGAGAATCAGATCATACTGAACTGGAGACGCTTATTCTGACAACTAGGAAGTTTGGTGCAAAGAGAAATTAGATTTGAAAAATGTTTTCTTAACCCTTTCATGGCGTTGCGGAATCACAGGTCAAAGATCTAAGGTTCGAACCCCACTCTATCCCAACATAATTCCCATTTTATCACAGTGAGTTATTTACAACTCGTTGAATATGGCCCCGAAATTGTTATATCGTTGGCTAAATCATACGAGCGCAAATACTTTTTTTTTTTAATAATGAAAGGTAATTTACATTACCAGTTAGGTTATTGCAATGAACCTAAAGTTAATGTTTACATTTTTATTTATGTTAGTATTACCATTCATTTTATTTTGCTTTTAATGTTAAATTTTCCTCGGTTTTTGTGTATTATTGTGTATTTACGA
Source organism: Micrasema longulum (assembly GCF_059751315.1). Taxonomy (NCBI): domain Eukaryota; kingdom Metazoa; phylum Arthropoda; class Insecta; order Trichoptera; family Brachycentridae; genus Micrasema; species Micrasema longulum. Next base: position 219,404 of record NW_028278497.1, read on the forward strand.
ATATATTTTATTGGATTGTTATATTTTAACATTTTATCAAATACTTTTGATCTTTTTATTTCACATATTTATATTTTGTCGGCCTTACAATGTAACGGTCAGCGCGTTTGCCTACAATGCAAGAGGTCCTGAGTTCAATTCCCGACATGGTTGATAGGAAATATTTATTTAAAATACTGTTTTCACACTAGAATATTTCACAGTCCCTGGACTGGTACCTGAATTGTAAGATTGATCATCTTACCTTCATGTAACAAAAATGGTCGATATCAGCGTATCCACTGCCATTGGTGTACCAATACAGTGCCCTATGCACCACTAGGTGGGGAAGGGGAATGATGATGATAATATTTTGTACCTTTTTAAAAAAATAATTCAATCCAATTATGTATGTACTATATGTTTATAGATATACCTACTTCCCTAAGATTCTAATTTTTATAAACACATTCTGTGTTATTTATGTTTATAATCTGTTAATAATAAATAAACATATTATATTTAAATATCTACCTTATTTACTTTCAATGGATGTAAGGAATATGTTGTATTCTGCATCTACTGAGGAAATCGTTTAAAGATAAATTGAACGTAGTTATGCAGAAAGCAGCCAGTCCACAATTTCGGAAAAATGAGATATTATCGGGTGCAGTTAGGTCGATTCTATGTTCTGCTAAAAACAGCCAGACCGCTTTCATATAAAAAAAACTGTATTAATCACCTCCGGAAAAAGGAGTCGATCACAAAAACAGCAATTCTCAATTTGCAGAAAACACCCACAAAACTAGAAAAATCTTATTGTACTTTAAAAATCTTTTAAACTGGTCAAATACAAAATAAGATTCTTGTTCGTAATATATAAAAAAACTTATGTATTCATTGTTTATCGTTTGCTAAAGTCAAAAACATTCAAACTATTGTGTAGATTCTATAATTCACTCTTTTCACAAAATGGCTATTATCTCAGTTTCACTGTTCTATGGCTGGCTGCTTTCTGTATAACTACGTTCAATGATTTTTTAATCTTGAAAAATTATTTTGTGTTATTTTTAAAAATATATTTTTTATTTCTATACATGGTGTTTCAGCTACAGACCGCGAAACTGAAGAGGAACTCTTTTGTGTTTTTTATTTTATAATTTGAAAATGGAGTATTTTTTTTATTTCTCGGACTTGCATCCTTTTCACGAACCCCTACCTATCCCCTACAAATTAAGGACGATATACATAACACAAAAAAAGAATTTTTTTTAAAAGTAAAAGTACAAGAATGTAGATAAAATATTTGATATAACATAAAGAAGGGGGGAGGGAATAAAATTGGACTAAGGGGGAATGAAAAAGGGAGAGAGATGGTTATAGTTGAATGGCGGGAAGTCAAGAAAAGACAGTACTTCTTGTAGCATATCGTAACGAACAACACACGGAAAAACGCATCTTAAAAATTGATCCAAGATAATGTGCCCGGATCAATAAAATAACGCGAAGTGCTAAAAAACCGATAGAGTGCTCTTCTGGAACAAGTGCCAAAGGAAGGAAAACGTAAGTTCTCATGTCTTTCGTTCAATTCCTAGATTGGCAGTTTTAACAAAATGCGTATCGAAAAATAAAACGAACATGCACCAATAATTGTCTTCGAACACATTTTGGGAAAAGGCAGCCTTGTTTACAGTCCCAAGGAATCGAAGGCATCAACGAAAACTACTGGGAGAAAAAGAATATATATTTTTTTAATAATTGCTAATATTAAAGCGAATTTGTGTTAGTTTAAATGAAGAAAAAAAAACTTTTTTCTGTACACTAAAAAAAGGCAATTAATTTTTTTATTTACTCATAATTTAAAAAAATAATTCAATCATATTCAAAGACGCAATTCGGGGGCTTAGGGTCATAAGGGCGAAACTACAAAAAATGCTGTTTTGTGTTAAGTACTAATCTGATATCCAAACAAAATATCCTGTTAGTGACAAAAAGATGAAACTCATCCGATAAGTAGTTACCTAGATAAATTTGTGTGAAACTACAAATGAAGCGTTTTGTTTAAAGTCAGAAGAATAAAACACCTTTTACATCATTTTGTTAATTTACTAATGTAAGCGCAAGTTAGGGTCATATAGACGAAAGCGTAGTTTCATATTTTTGTCTCTAAAACATTTTATGCTCTATTAACTGTATTTTTTATTTTCTTTATTTGTTACCCTTAAAAGACAGTATTATTTTTTGAAAACTGTTTTATCATTTATCTCAAAACTGTAGTTTCGCCCTTATGACCCTTAACCCCCGAATTAATCTCTATCATATTATTATCCTTAAGGCTCAGAGTTGCCAACTTCCGTCAAGCTAAAATCGATAGATTCGTTATTAACTGAAACAGTTTCGTAAAAAAAATAAACTGTTACTATTGCTGCTTAAAACTGTTATTTAAGAAACGGTTTATATTTTTATACTATTTTAATAGGGAAGGGGATGGCTACGACTCTACCACCCTGCTCTTAAAACTGTTTTTACTCAAAAAAAATTCAGAAACACAGTTTCACTTTGCTGGGCTAATTTCGTTGAGGGTGCAGTAGCCTCGTATTTACCGCCCTACTTTGAAAACTGTTTTTACGAAACAGTTTCGCATAGCATGAACAGCTCAAAAATCGTGGTGAGCAGCGGGAAGAGGTGGCTGCTATTATGTCATATAAATAACCAATTGTACAAGATATTTAGAAATCGGTAGAATTACCATTGAATTTGGCACGTTGGTAGATTGCTCCCAAAATCGGTAGATCTATCGATAAATTGGTAGAATTGGCAAAGCTGTTAAGGCTGTAGTCTAATAAAAAGTGAGGAAATCCAGCAATTTTTTAAATTGCGCAATTGTATAATGATTTTTTTTAACTATCTTTGGTGTTAACGTAAGTTTTGTCCGTATTTTTTATTTAAATTTAAAATGAACGCCAAAAGTAAAACAAAATGGTAAAGGTTATATCGACCGAAACATAATTTACTTATTACTAATAACGCCTCTTAAAATTAAAACCAAACTTCAATACATCGATTATCATATAAAGACTTAGTACTAAAGTTAAATATGTTCGATTGATTCAAAGATAATAAATTAAACAAAACTGTGGCGGCGAAATCTTTTTTTTTTTTAATCAGAAATATGTAAAAGCATTTTAAATTACATTAATTTTGTGGTATTTTCTCTAATTCTACGTGAAATTATTTATTTATTAGTATACACGGCACGCAGTGCCTTTTACCTTAAAAAGATACATATTAAAAATTATATAAACATTTCAATATAATGTGAAAAACTTAAAATCAAATACAAAAGTACTATTTCACATAAATACTAAATATGTAACACAGCAGTTTTGTATAAAGAACATATTTAGATTTAAAAAAATAATTAAACAATGTGTGCAGATAAAATTTTAAAAGGAAAAGAATTTAAATATATTTTTCTTTAAATGCTACAAAATATAAGTATATTAAATACAATAAAATTATTTTGTCTTAAAAATAAAAATTGAAAAAATAGTTATAATAATGACTGTTAAAGTAATTTAAAAAATAAGTATACACGTAAATATGGTACACAATAGTACTTATACAAAAGTAAACATAGAAAGCACTATCATCTAAAAAAGTTATATTACCCTTCATCATCTTTGAAATTATTAAATATAGTTGATTTATATAAGCTATACTTTATGTGAAAAATATCAGCAACGTTATTATGCCTTCAATAATCGTTTAAAAACAAAACTTGTTTATAGAATTTTAATTTTTGAATGCTATGCATTCGTGTCCCGGGTTATGCGCTAGCCCGCGTCCGGAATAAGGCAGAAGAAGCAGATGTGTGGGCAGTTGGTTATCCTGAATACTTTATGCGCGTATTCCGACGCAGAACTAAGGAGTAGGCTATGAATAGAACAAGCATAAGGGAAACGGGAGGCGAAAACGACTTCGCAGATATTAGATCAAATAACTCCTTTTCCCACCCCTTGCATCTATTTTGTCAACGTGCCTTTAAACGGAAAATTTATATCAAATACGTAGAATTTATATAAAATGTGGAAAATTTATATCAAACACGGACAATTTATGTCAAGTACGATAAATTAAGGTTAAATACGAAGAATTTAAATCAAATACAGAGAATTTATATTGTCCATTTAGTGGATCGTTTACATTATCAAAAAGGTAAAAATCATGAATAAAATCGAGTGAAGAGACGGTCGACGCGTTCGCCTACCATGCTTAAGGCCCCTGGTTCGATTTTTAGGGAGGTATTTATTTATTTTATTTATTTATTTATTTAAACGCCTTTTAGGCTTTTATATGTTTTTACATACATATATACAAATAATGACAGACATGTATTTTACACAAAAGTAGCAACAAATATATAAATGATTTTTAGAAGAAAAAGAAAAATATCAAAAATATCATCTTTACATATTAGTATAAAAGTGGGAAGAACAGAAGTGTATTTTTAAATATGAAGACAGAAATGCATTTTACACAAAAAAGGAGCAAAAAATAAAAATAAATTAGGAAGAGAAAGAAAAATAAAATAATAATAAAAAAAATAAAAATCATTACATATTAGTAGAAAATATATAGGGATACATAATAATACATTTGAGTTTTTCCAGTCTCATACCTCTTCCCTTCCGGCATCCTCTCTTCATAGCATAGTGAAGATATTTAGTCAATATCTATTTCTAAAAAAAAATTATAAATATAGTTTTGTTTTATAATGAAACATTATAATATACGTACAGTATGTCCGTAATGTCGGCCTCGTGGTGTAATGGTCAGCGCGTTTGCCTACCATTCAAGAGGTGTCAGGTTCCAGAAATTAAAATATAAACTCACCGCTTTTGAATTTCGGTGGGTACGAGAATTTTAAAAAATCTCAAAATTCGTGTATATTTTAATGAAAACCCGGGGTGAAAGAGTTAATAGGGTTTGCCTATGTCAGTTTGTTTGTGAAGTTAAATCGTGAACATCTTATATGGCGTTGATCTGCAAAATGGAAGCCGAGAGTAGGTCCTGAGTTCAGCCAATGTACATATGTACTCTTGAAATATGCAATTTGGTTGTCAGCTATAATTGAGTTACTGCCACAGACATTTCCCTTCAGGTCTCCGCTGCACCGACGTGCATCTGATAAATGCACTCAGGGCGTATGATAAAACATTCCACTCTATTGTGACAACCACAAGAATTTAAATTACAGTACAGCTTTAATATTATTCTTTTGCATATTTAGATCATTGTTTGGACTGTAGTAGAACATACCATCGACAAATATTTGAAATTATGCAATTTTTTATTTTATCTGCAATGAGAGAGATCAATATTTAGCTTTATTTTTGTAATTATTATTCTAATGTTATTTGAAAAACATTTAATTTAAATAAAAAACAAAACAAATTTAAAAAATATGTTTTAAACATTTTTTATTTATTTATTATCTATATACGCCCAACGGACTTTAACGTGACAGGTATACAATTAAAATTCAAGTGTCAAGTGACATTATACTTTATAGATATAAAAATACAATACTTCCCATTAAAAGGTAGGTACATAATGAAAACTATTGAAAGTTTTAGGGGAAAAAATGGGAGACGGTAGGACGAGATGCGGACGCGCAGACCACTAGACTGCAAGATGGACCGTATGTATTTGAAAGCTGTAATTTTACTACCTAAAGCTAAATGAACTGAGTAATTGACGGAATATATCGTGGGCATGCTGCGAAAAAGCATCAAGTGAAAATGTTGCAGTTTTAACTTACTTAATTATGAAGTTATAATATTGTATATCAAATGCCCCACAATTGACAAATATGCACTTAGTCCTATCGATACTTAAGGCTTAATTATTTTCCGGAATCAGTTCGTTAAATATAAATATAATACAAATTAAGATAAATCCGTTGAGGGAAAAAAAATACCCCACTCGAATTTTAAAGTCGGTATACAAGCATCCGTTCTATCAAGAATACTGTTTTTTTTGAGAGAAAAAAAAATAAAAACATGTTTTTTTATTATTTTTATAAAATACATCAGCCTTCCCTTTCCGCACCCAATGGTGCATAGGGCACTGCTTTTTTACGCCAATCGCAGTGTACCTCGATCATTTTTGTTACATGAAGGTAAGATGATCAGTCTTACGCTTCAGGTACCAGTCCATGGACTACGAAATATTCTAGTGGGAAAACACCCTGTTAAATAAATATTTCATATCGACCATGTCGGGACTCGAGCCCGAGACCTCTTGAATGGTAGGCAAACGCGCTGACCATTACACCACGAGGCCGACAAATATAACATATTATAAAATACAATAAAGCAAGATGTTTTAGGATGAAAATTAATAAAACAAGTCACACAAAATGACTTTATTGTGTGACATGCATATAAAACAGTACCTTACTTTTATATTATGTGTCGAAATGTATTAAGTCATAACAATACTCTGTTATTTGGTTATTTTATTTAAAAAATCGAAAGAAATGTTTCATATGAATTTTTTTAATGTTGTTAATAATTCAACGTAGCATTTTTTATAATTGTCTTTATAACGTTTAGTTTTAAAAACATTTGTTAATGCCTAACAAACTTTTAAACCCAAATGTCTCTAAACTAGCATTTTTTACTTAATACTTTTTCGCAGAATGCCCGCGATATAATTGTGCAATCAAATCTATTTAAGTCATGTCTAGACGGTGTCCAAAATAGAATATAACTAAAATATCGTATAAAATTGACCTGAATGGATTATTTACCTGTCGGATCTTTGTCAAGTACCTAATTATTTTATTTATATTAATTGGGTTGCAGTATAGCAACACTGGCAACTCAATTATTATTGCTACACATTTTGAAATGCGTAAGTACCTCGTGCGTTTCCATAGTTCATGTATACAAATAATTTAATCATTCATTGACCGTCCTGATTTGCTGGAGTTGGAGTGTTTCTGTGTACCTGGTCGACACACCCGCCACAGATCTCCTTTTTGTTCTGCAAGTTCTAGGACCAACTATCACATGCACTTGCCTATCCATAGGCTCCACAGATATAGTAATCAGTCTGAGGATAAGGCTGATATATTTGGTTCTGGACTTGATAGTTTGGTTCTGGACGAGTCTGATTTCTTTTTTTCTCTCGCAATATAAATCTTCAATTTTTCTTTATGTTTAAAGATGTTTTTGTTTTTTGCTTTTTCATATTTATGTATATATTTCGTTCATATTTTTGGTTGCTTATGTGTTTACCTACTTGTTACTATTGTTATAGTTATGCAATTTTATCATTTTTTGTTATGTATTTATAAACGTACATTTGTTTTTTTTAAATATTTTTAAGTTCAATACATGTTAAAGGCAATAAATGCAGCTTATACAAAAATAAATAAATAAATGATTCTCATTCTTGAATTGTTGTTTGTTTGTCATAAATTAAAATATTAAATTATAAAAATGCCTTTTTTTACGAAAACATTTAAGATAATGACATAATTTTTATTAGGTCCAACACATACCACCTACCAAACACATGTTTTTATTTATTCACGAAATAACGTAAACGTTAATAAGTCACTAAGATTATCGATAATTTATATAATAAAATTACATTAACTTAAATAAGCTACTAAGATTATCTATAATATTATATATTAAGTCGGAACGAAACAATCACAAAGCTAAATTGGTCGTTTTAAATATTTTTTAATAAAGTAAGTATGCCATTTGTGTCGGAATAAAATCGACTCAACCGGCTTTCGGTTACTATATGTTTGTCTGCGTTGCGTCCTTTACACAGCAATGTAAACACAATACTAATTGCGTTGCTTCCGTACTGACACAAAATCTAAATTCTCTCAGTAATAAAGAGACCGATGTAACGGTTGTGTCCTATTCCCACCCGAATGTTGCGTTTGTTGAGAAAGACGGATAATGTTCATTAAAGTCGTTTTATGATCTTAACTCATTTTAAGCCTTTTTTTCGTTGGGTCGTTTTTGTCCTAAAGGTGCGATATCTACCAGTCAAAAGTGACAAAAACTTTGTTCTTTTGAGCTATTATTGCTTTATTACGATTACTCAAAAAATTTTATCGATATTAGGTAGCCACTGTTTTCTAAAAAGCTTATTATTCAATACAAAAGAAAAATAGGTAAATTTTGAAGTCGACATAACTGTCAGTTTTGAAACCGATCGGCCAGCTGCAGCACTCAATGACCACTCAATGATTCTTGTGCTCGCTTTTCCAGTTAAAGCACACACAAAACTCTATTTGTAATTCCGCAAAAAAACGGGTAATATCGTCAAAGCCAACTATAATGTTGGGTATTCTGCAATGCGAGTAAAAAAAACTATAAAATTTGTTGCATCATTGTGTATGTGTTATTTTGTTTAGAAATTCGAGCTGTCGCGTAAAACTGATTAAACCATTACGCACAGGCTATGCCTATATGGGATTTTTTCATCTTCTAATTTTGTTTTACTATTATTCACATGTACCTTAAACCTATCTTATTATAAGAGAAAAAATTTAAACAATAACATTTTTGAAAATATCGTATCTTTTGGACCATTAGACACACTTTATTACTTCAATTCAACCAAAAATTAGGGTACGCCAAAAATGATTTTGTTTCTAAAAATTGATAGATAAATTTTGGGGTGCGTCTTATGGTCCGATGCGTCTTATCATCCGCAAAACACAGTACATTCGCCATCTTCATCATCATCATACCTTTTCCGCACTTTATGGTGCATAGGGCAACATATTAGTACATCAATCATACAATCGCAGCGTATCTTGATCATTTTTGTTTTATTATTGAAAGATTTTTTATTTAATTATTTTTTACATATTTGTTACAGCAATTTACAATAAATTATTTAAACGACAAATTAATTAAGTAGTAAAAGTAAACAAGTATATATTTTTTATTTATGCTGGTGGTTCGTCTAAACTGCCTAACTAGGAATAGCTTCCCCGTTCTAAGGCAGTAAATTATGTATTTTACAATAATATTAAAAAGTAATTACAGTTTTATTATTTTGTGTGCTTTTTCAGAGTTAAAATTAAATAATAAATATACAATGAAAACATAAATATTACAAAAATTTATATATCCTAAGTCCTAAGTCATTACTAGTAAAACAAGATATCAGTCTTACATGATGATCACTTACAAGATGATCAGTCTTACATCTTACATGCTTCAGAGGCCAGTCCAGGGACTATGAAAAGATTTTAGTGTAAAAACACCTTTTTAAATAATACCATCTTCGTGACCTCGTAAACAAAGCGGTTAATTAGAAGTTATTTATTGTGGCGGAAATATTTATTTTGGTGAATTAATTATTCGTAAAACCCCGTTGGTCCAATAATAATATTCAAATTCCTCCCCAAACCAAAGATAATGTGGACGTAACAGTAATTTAAGGATGTACACAAAACTGTTTAGTTGATATTTTTAGAATATCCAGAGCGGTTTGTTTGTTCAGCTCCTTTGCAATGTAAATATGTCGATGTCGGTCAGATTTTATCAAAAACATTTTTAATTAAAACTAAATTTAGAAAACCTTGAAAATAATTCGCAACCTAACATCATTTTTCGCGATATTATTAAACAGTATTGAGTTTGTTCAAATGTTAGAAAAACAAATGTAGTGTGTGACAAAATAATAAAAATCAATATGAAACAACTTTATTTTGAACCACTTATTTTTTTGTTTTTTTTTTCTACCGATGGCGCCGTATTTAAAGCTACACAAGCTTCTTAATTTACAAGTGAATTATTTTTATTTATTTATTTATTTTTATTTGGGAAAAAAACAACAGTTTTTAAATATGTTGCATAAAGAAAATAAGAATACATGTACCTTTATCCAGTTATAAAAATAAAGTTAATAGAAACAAGATAAATTTAAATTTAAAGAATAGGAAAAGAAAAAAGTTGTACAAAAATAATGTAAAAGATACAAAAATATAAAAAATAAATATGAACATACGAATACACACATAATTACAGACATTGTAAAACTAAACGGGTGTACTGTCTATAAGGAATTTTCTATATTTCATATAAGAGAGATGAAAAATGTCTGCGTGACCGGAGAGAACAGTATTTTAATAATGACATGCTCTAAAGAAAAAGTAGTTTTTCCTTGCAAATTAAATGTAGTATGGAGTCTTGTTTTGTTAGGTACAAGGTATTCTAAAGAACTTGTAAGTAAAGGGCAGTCTACGACGTTGTTTACTAGTTTAATCAGGAATATTTAATCTGCAATCACTATTCTATACTCCAGAGTTTGAAATGAATTTGATGTACAATGAAATTTACATTTTATTAAATTAATGAATCTCTTCTGTATCCTTTCTAGGTTTTTTGTATATATTTTATATTGGAGATTCCATATAATTGAAGCATATTCTAATTGACTTCTCACATATGTGTTACATAGCAATATAAATGTTTTAATGTTTTTGAAGTCATTAGACATTCGCATTAAAAAACCGAGCATTTTGTATGCCTTATTAATAATTCCATTAATGTGAATATCGAACACAAGCTTGGAATCTATTATACCTTGATAAAGAAGCTTGTGTAGCTTTGATACCGGTCGATAGAAAAAATAACACGTTTAAAACAAAGTTGTTTTACACTTATTTTATTATAATGAATAACCACAAAAGTACTGCTTCAAATATAAATTTTATGTAATGTGTAACATTTCACGACTAGATACCTAAAAATTTTTCTCATGTTTTCGAGAAATTTCGCCGTACAATTAAATGGTCTAATTTTAACCGAGTGTAAGAAAACATTTTCAAACCTAATTTCCTGTAGCACTGAACTTCTTTACTTTTCTGGTTCTATTTCTTAAGCAGAAAGCTTATTTAAAATCGAGTTTTGATGCAACTGTTTATTGTTTATTATTTTGATCATATATAACAAAAAATCAAGTTTATTATCAAAACATTAATTTTACCCTTAGTTTGATACCAAAAACAGAGGATAATTTCTAAACTGTAATCAATTAATAATAAATCAAGTTAATCTTAACAAAGTGTCACTTGAAGTTAGCCTGCATTGTTGATGGAGTCTACATTATCCCTCCACGCCCCACCCCGCGTCTCATAGAGTGAGGGTCATACAAGAAGTTGTATTAACTTTGCAAGGCACTTTCAAACATTCGAGTTTCAAGTGGTGACCAGGACAAGTTCTACGGAGACTTTCAGGATAAAGGGGACACTGAAAGCTGGAAACTAGGTTCGGATCCAATACTTATAGAAAATTGAACGTTGTGGAAAGGCGCCTCCAATTTAAATTTTCAATTGACTGATATCGTATGTAACAGATACGAAGAAATTATGTTTGACACATCTAAAGTGAGATGAAGAAATAGTTTATTTAGTTAATAGGAATAGTTAACAATTACAGGTCTTGAAACTTGTAACTAGCCATTGTCTGGTTTGAGTGATTATTTGTTACATATACTATGTTAAATGCACCATTTGTTTAAGTTGGAGATTTCACAATTTTCGAAAATTGTATGTTCGTATGTCATGTAATGTAATTGTTTTAGATATATCGTAACTATTGAACAATATACATTAATTTCAAAATCAAGACATTATTATAAAATCCAGACGCTTTCCGATGACACTCTATCTACCAATATGGATGCTTGTTTTTAACAAAAATCCTCGCCATCTCACGGAACGATGTGATAGACCCAGCACCCCTAATATATTTTGGCGACTCATTAAACATTTTAAGTCCTTTATGATACAGATTGTTTTGAGTAGCCTGTATTCTTGTAAAATGTGCATAAAGTACAGCAGTCAATAGTGGACATAGCTTAACATTATTTAGTACTACTACGTATATAGAGTGCAGACTTAAATTTTAGGCTGTAGTCTGGTAAAACGCACGCAAAATAAGGAAATCGCGCAATAATAAAAAATATATAAACATATGTATTAGGTAAAAACAATAATTTTTAAAGGTTTTCCTGTTAAAAAATATACTTAAAAGTTTTATGTAACTAAAATATAATTACTTTTAGACAGGCAGATTACGCCATTTTAAATTTAGACTAAACTTAGGTATCTAAGATCTCAATAAACACCAAGTATTGAACTAAAACTTGTGGTAATAATTTAAAGATAATAAAATGAACATGAAAGTAGCCCTCAGAATTTATTTTGTTTTGTTTTCGAAAAGAAATACAAGCATTTTAAATCACATACATTTTTGTGTCATTTTCCTTAATTTCTACGTAAAATTATGCCATCGGTAATACTTTTAAAAAAATATATTGAAATATTTAAGTTAAAACTTTTTTTTATAGAATTGCATCCTTTTTTTTAAAAAAAGAAGATAATTCTGGTTCTAATATTTCATTTGAAACAACACGGTATGTTTTAATGTTTTTTTTTATTACTAAAAATATTATACCTGTCTATTTATTATCGGAGCAAAAAATTCATAAACTTTTTTTGTATACCCACGAGCAGACCACGCCTTTGTGGGGTTTTTTCATATACTATTTTGACTGTCAATGTGTATTTCATTGCTAGGTTATTATTCTTTATTTTTTGAATACTCTGTTTTAACTCTTATGCGTATTGTAAAAAAAAACAAAAACAAAAACATAATATTAAAAAAATAATTTTTTAAACAATGCAGTTTTTTTTTCTATATAAATCTATAAATGCCATTGGAAACATATGGAATATCCAAGTACGATAATACTCAGTGAGAGCAATTAATATTTGTAAACTATTTAGTTGTACATAAAACATGCAGTCTAAATCAATTTCAACCATTTTTTATATTTCTGTTATTCAATGCGTCTTTCAATAAACGCGGTCAATTTAATAAAATTAAAAACGTACGATAAGTTTCAGGGCCTTTGAAAATATCTAAATTCCAAGGACATTAAAGAGAGCAAACGTATAAAAAATGTAAATGAACTGAAATCTATTTGTCAAGACGAGGTTTGACGAGGGATGCAAAATTGCTTCATTGCGGAGAACGCATTGGAAAAATCGTCAAATTATTAAACGGCTTGAGGTAAATTTAGACTCACATCTCAATGAAGACGAAATAATTCTTTTTTACTAGAAAGTAGGACTAATATTCAGATATAAACGAAAGACATCATAAATATGTATACTTTTTTATTTTATTAGGTATGCATTCTAAAAATATTGTGGTATTTTTTTGATTCATGTATATATAAAGTAGAATTTATATTTGAAGCAGTAACTTTGTGGTTATTCATTTTTATTAAAATTAAAATACAACAACATTGTTTTAATAACTTTTTAATATTTTTTTCTACAGAACGGTTTCGATGCTACACAAGCTTATTTATAGAACAACATGACAAAAAGATTCGACTGATGAGCTCCATATGTTTTAATTAATTATTTGATTGATACTGTCAAAATATAAGATTTATTTGTAAATTATACCTTGATAAAAAAAGCTTGTAAAGCTTCGAAACCGGTCGATAGAAAACATAAAAATTAAGTTGTTAAAATCGAAGTTGTTTACTTTTAATTTTAATTATGAATCGTTGTTTTTTATACGTTTATTACCTAGAACTGTACTTAACAAAAGTGGTTACAAAAATACATAATTCAAAAAATTGTTTCACACACATAAATATTATATTGATATTTAATAATGACAAATTAATTTGATGAGTACATAACGTGATTATGATTCAATTTAACGAATTAATTGCCGTCCATAAAATACACTTTTAATAATTTAATTCTTATCAAAAGAGGTGTGTCGTATTTTGGTATAAGTACACATTCATAAAAAAAATGTTTATCGTACAGTAAAAGTCTCAATTTAAACGTTAAACCTAGTAATAAGAAAAGGGTTGAAACATTATTATTGTTTTAAAATGTGAAATATAAATTATTGTAAAAAATAAACTTTTAAAAAAGTCATCTAAACATAATATGTGAATTGTTGTTTATAAAAATCCATCACGGTTTTTGCAAAGCGTTCTATCCTTTCTGTCTATTCCTTAGGGGTAAAATAGTTTGCTTTGTTTTTTTCAAATATAATATTTAGATTCTTTATCATTTTTGTTTTAGTTTGGAAATGGTGATATTTTATACACAGTACAGTGTATATCTTTTGTTGCTTGTGTTTGTGTGTTATTGTTGCAATTATGCATCAAACATATGGAATATAAACAAATAACAAAAGAGGCAGTTTGATTACAATAACATTGAATTGCAATCTGTCATTTTTCAAGTCATTAGAACACCCACAAAACCACGTGAAAAAAAACAAACATAAAGTTTGGCGAGTGAAGAGGCTCTTGGACGTTTTCCAACCTTGTATTGTCGCATTCGCTTCCAAAAGGACCCATCCGCGTTGCAAGGATCGCGTTCGTAAGGGCGAGTTTCGTAAACCGGGTCGTACCACGCCCCTTAGGACGAACCTAATTTACACCGATCGTGGCTAATAACACATCTTCCGCATTATAAACACGACAAAACAACAGAGCGTTGAAAATGGCACTCGAAACAAAAGATAACCAGAGATTTTCACGAGATAAACGCACCCTAAGCTAGATGAATTGGTTTGTGATGTAACAAATACAAATGCATTTTCAAGCGTGTACGATAATCATACAAAGTCACTGCAGTGATTTTAAGTTTGATGTGCATGCGCGCGATGATTTTACGTAGGTTTTTTCTAATGGATGCTGTGGAGATTGGGGAAATTGAGAGTAAACTCACTCAGTATCGCGCGGTGTGGACGCCATCTTCTCGGTCGCTCGCGGGTTCCAGCGGAAAATGTACTCGGCGCGAAGGAAGTCCAGCGGCCGACACGGCGCGGGCTCGACGGCGGGCACGATCAGGTTTCCTGAATATTCGTCCAGCGGGCTGACAACACAACACTAGACCTTGGCGCTACCCTCCCGCGGCGTCCCGTGGCGCGGACTAACTCGGCCGCTGTCGGCACGCGTGTGGCGTGTGGCGAGTGGCGAGTGGCGAGTGGCGAGTGGCGAGTGGCGTGAGAAGAGAAAACTCGACTCGGAATCGAGATGTTGCCGCATCGACACCATAATTCTTTTTTTTTAAATTTTATGTGATGAAAGTTACACTCTGTTTATAGCATTTAAACTTTTATGAGGACTAAATTTTTGTGGTAAGGATGGATTTCACTCCCTATTAAGAACTTAATTTATTGCAACACAGGAAAAAACATTTTTAAGATAGAAATATGAAAGCATAGACATGTTCAGTGCTTATGTCCGATTGGTTTGAGTGAGCACTATACACACTGTAACATTCATCATTCTGCTTATTTTTAAATATCCAAATTTCCTCAACTTTTCCATCTGTTGACTTTTGTCACATTCAAACCAGCCAATGACAGGGCATAAACCCTGTGAATACTTAGACTTCTATATTCAGTTTAATTCAGTTCAGTGCCGAACAAATCGGCGTTTATTGTATATCTGTTTGCAAAACAGTAAAGAAACTAAAAAATGTACAAATAATCAAAGTTAAAGTAAAACCAAGTAAAAATTAAGTAAAATTAAAGTATAAGCAAACATATTAGACCCTGTCAATTCTCACTAGGTATAGTTATTATAGTTATTATTTGTCCTAGGGTAGAGAGCAATTTTTTAGAGATGTCATAAGATCATTAATACAAAGTTAAATAATAAAATATGATAATCTTACAAAAAATTATGGAACTCAAAATTCAAAACTGTCGTATATGTAACTGTAAAAATATATGAAAATGAAAAAATAAGTGAAACTGAAAAAACTTCTCTTCTCAAAAATGTTTTCCCTCTCAGTTGCTATCAATGTAGCTTTTAAACATATTAATAAATTATGTTTAAAACAAGTTGTTTTATTTTATAAATTTATTAGCATGCAGAAAAAAAGGCGTCTTAAATTTTAATTTTACATTTTACATCAGGTACTTTATAAGCTATCTAATGTGCTTGTTATGTACCGTACAAAAAATCAACTCTAGTGTTAACCCGCACTTGATTTTGGCTAATGTTTTATTCAAGTATCAAGACATTCTGTTATGCTTCATTAAAAATATATTAATGTGAGTCTTGTTTACGAAGAAAAACTCCAAAATAATTCAATTAAATTTAATAAATATTTAGTTTGGATTCCATGAAAACGAGATTTTTGGCGTGGATTATTCAAATTTGAAAAGTAATTAGGTTTTATTCAAAACTAATTAATTTTGTTATTTTATTTTATTGTAATAAACATTAGACCTGGTAGCACTAATTTAGTGGGAGCGGTCGTGTAGAAACCGACCGCGCATGCGCAACTACCCCCCCGCGCCTGCGGCCGCCATTGCGCCATTTTCCGCTTTTCCATAATCTTAAAACGAGCATCCCTTATTTCGAAAGAGTCCGACACCACCGCAAAAAGAGACCTTCTTTCAGCATCTCTTCTCGTACATAAAACAACATCTTCGTCCTTTTGGGGTTGAAATTTTATTTCGTTTGCGGAATTTATAAACTGCGGATCTTATTACTTTATGGCGGGAGAGTAGCACGTCTTGACGTTTGTTTTGGCGCCAGAATGAGAAGGACGGCTCGCCTCCTACTGTCGGCAGTCTCCGGAAAATTTCGTCAATTTCCGGAGACTTTTAGAATTACACACGTTTTTAAAATTCCCAATCGGAAACTTGATTGAAATAACTATTTAATTGAATTTATGACTTTTTATTTTAAGAGGAAGGAGTATTTCAAAAATTAGTTTGCTTTTACAAGACACGAGTATCTGTTAAAATATACAGTTATAAATTTGATTATTATTTCAAACCTATTTTTAAACAAAAATCGATATATTTGACCGATTTTCAACCCAAAATCCCGACTAAATAAAAATAACATAAAAACGATATCGTTATTTTGAAAATTGAAAGTAGAATGATCAGTACAACTGAGATTTACCAAGAAATATAATATTTAATACAATGGAAAAATAAGCCGAATATTTTCTTCGCGTATAATTTCATGGAACAGTTGCATACGATCACCATTTAGAACATTACAATTATTTATACATTATTAAGTTAATTCAGAACATAATATTTGAAAAAATTACATTTAAAATCCCGTTTAACAAAGAGCGCTGTCAAAACATTATAAAACAAGAACACAAAAGAGATCGTTCACTTTTTACGCCGACAGTCTCCAAACGAATACGTGCCTTTTAATCTCTAAAGCCCTTGATTATAAGTTATTCTTACTAAAGTACAATTAGTCAAAAATAAATCACATTTAAGTAATCTTCAATGCGTATCATTTAATAATCATGTCATACATTAATCTAAATAACTGTAATTAAATCTAATCAAATCGGAATAATTTTCAACGGATCAGATCGTAACGGAAAAATAATATTTTAAATATTTTTATTTCAAAAAATTTTTGTCCAATTTTCAAATTTGGAGACCCTATTATTCACCTCATTAATAATCTTATATTTTTATCTTTTATTTTATGTGTGTGGCATTGTTGGTTAAATTTTATTTCATTTAACCTTTTAATCGTTTGATGAATTAAAAACATTTCAAACTTTTTCTAGTAATGATAATTCCTAATAAGCCATTGAATTGACGTTAAACGATTGTTTTCGAGTTGACAGTATTTCTTTTTCTGAAAAAATACATTATCATCATTCCATGTTCACTCCCTAGTTGGAGCATATTGTAACACAAAGAGCCTTCATGCATCTCTATCGGCTGCCAACTACTTTTGCGTCCTCCCAAGTCAGGTTCTCGTCTCGAAGTTCTGACATAAACTGACGACGAACAGTCAGCAGTGGACGTCCAGGACGAAAAAAAAATAATTTTGATTAAAAAGTCCAGATTATAAATTGAAAAAAATATAATGTTCTGCTGGAAATACCTGCATGTAATTTATTATGGGAACAACCCATTAATATATTAAATAAAAAAAAGTGTTTTCTTATAAGCTGTAAAAATCAAAACATTTAATAGGGAAATATCACATACTACAAATACGGTTAAAATATATGAAATGGATTTAGAATAATTCATTGTATTTTCAAAATTTATTTATTAAAATCTTAAATAGGGCACACATATCATACATATTGTTATGTGTGTTCTAATAATAACATTGCAAATATATTTAATTTATAAATTGTTTATCACATATGTCTTGACCATTATTTTAAATTTTGATATGTTTTTTTCTTCATAAATATTTTTTTCCATTTCGTAATACTTTTTAATTGCTTTAAATAAAATTGAATTTTGTGACTTTGCCTTTTTCCTAAATGGAAGTCTAATTTTGTTCTTTTCTCTAGTATTGTGATTGTGTTCATGCTGGTTCCGATCAATTTTTTTCCAAAATTCTGTTTTTTTATTAGAGTTTATAATTTTATGAACAAATATCATTGTATTGTAAAATATTCTTTGTTTATATGTTAATAATTTCATTTCATTTACCATCGACTTTACCCTCGTATATCTGTTTTTTTTCAAAATGATTCTAAAGGCTTTATTTTGTAATACAGTTAGTTTATCTATGTTTTCTTTGTTTGATAAAAATAAAATGCTACTACAGTAGTTAACGTGTGGTTCAATAATTGCTTTGTAAATAGTTTTGCAGGAGTCCTTATCAATAAATCTTCTGATCCTTCCCAAAATTGATATTTTTTTTGCAATCTTATTTATTACCATCTTAGCGTTTTGGTGAAATGTAAGTTTTGAATCCAACATTACACCTAAATATTTAATTTCAGTGACTTCATTAAGTTTTTCATTTTCTATTACAATTGATGGTGTAATTTCTATTCTTTTGTTTCCTATATTCATATATTTAGTTTTGTTAACATTTAATTTTAATTTATTAATTTTTAGCCACAGTGATACACTATTAAGATCATGATTTAGTCTGTCCATAATTGTTTGGATATGGATATTGTGGAGAAATGTTATCATATATAAATTTTAAAACGAAAATTTAAAAAAATACGTCACTAGAAAAACGCGACACGTTTGGCCTTGATAGTTGTGACGTTAAGATTCGTGACAACGTTCTAAATAAATTTGAATGGTCAGGAACGAATGAACATGAATCATGACGTATTAGGGGCGTGGCCAATGGAATGACCTTTTTTACAGGAATTCAAAATTACAAATTTAAAAATTTTTTTTATGCTGGTAATTAAAACAACAACAAAATCATTTTTTTACTGGACAGTATTTCAGACTTTAATTACTTCAAAAATGTTTTAAAAAAAAGTCATATTTCTCTATTGTACGTAGAAGTTTCTCGAAAATGCATGAAAAAATAACGTGATAAAAATTTAAATTTATTTCAACAGAGAGGGAAAAAATTTTTTTGAGAAGGGAATATGAAAGTCTAGGCATTTACAGGGCTTGTCAATGACAGGTCATAAGCCCTGTAAATGCCTAGACTTCCATATTCCCTTCTCAAAAATTTTTCCCTCTCTGTTGAAATAAATTTAAATGTGAACAACTCCCTAGGGAGTAAATCCAGCCAGTCTGCAAGCATTTGGACATAATCAAACATTGGTGATAAAAATTAATTACTTTAAAAAGTCATCGCTTCTGGTCAATGGCTGTTAAGAATAGCTGTTATGATAGATTTCCAGTTATTAATGTTTTCATACGAACGGGGTTCTCTTTTTAAATGTCAGCTCAACTCTCTGACGACTCACGGACGGAGTAATTTAAAAAATACAAAACATTAAAAAAGTGTTGCGATGATAATGCAATAGTATATTAACTTCTTCTTCCTTGTCTCTTCCCAGTGCATCTGGAGTCGACCCTTCTGGTACGCAGTCTCCAATTCTTCCTGTCTTGTGTCATCTCCCTGGTCAGCTACTCCCTCCTCAGGTCCCTCTCAATATTGGTCTACCGGGTGGCTGTGGAAGACTTCGACCTCTCGCTTGTGTGAGGATATCCGAGGCAAGTCTGACTACGTGATCGTCATTCTGTATATTAACGTGTCCGTACCATTGGAGTCTAGTTTCTTTTAGTTTCTTCGGAATAGGCACGTGCTTCTACTTTCCTTTATGTTGTATCCCAACTCAAGACAGGGCCCTTGGCCTCAAAGAGTTTGGGATCCGTTATTATTATATTTTTTTGTAATATGGATGTATTTGTATGAAAAAAAAATTTAAAACAAAATATGTAAATAAATACAAACTAATACCACTTTCAGACAAAGGGATTTTGAGTATTAAGCAATTAAAATCTATAACCTACTTCCACTGTCTAATTCCAAATAAGCTATACACTTTTGGAGTGGTTGATTCAATATTGGTTTGGGCGAATGAGACAATCCATTTTACTTCTACCTAGCTCCACTATCCATTTTTTATAGCCTTTTTGAACATTTTCTCATTTTTAATTGTTTTAATAGACAGTAGAAGTAGGTTATAGATTTTAATTGCTTAATACTCAAAATCCCTTTGTCTGAAAGTGGTATTAGTTTGTATTTATTTATATATTTTGTTTTAATTTTTTTTTTCATACAAATACATCCATATTACAAAAAAATATTATAATAACGGATCCCAAACTCTTTGAGACCAAGGGCCCTGTCTTGAGTTGGGATACAACATAATGGAAAGTAGAAGCACATGCCTATTCCGAAGAAACTAAAAGAAACTAGACTCCAATGGTACGGACACGTTAATATACAGAATGACGATCACGTAGTCAGACTTGCCTCGGATATCCTCACACAAGCGAGAGGTCGAAGTCTTCCACAAGCCACCCGGTAGGCCGCACAGCACAGAGAAGCAATTTTGGTATTTTGGTGCTGGACATAATAGTTTAATAATTATTTTGTGGTAGAGTAGGAATACAAAATTAAATCTAGAATTTAATTCAAACATTACATCAATATAATGTTGATTTGTCATGAGAAAAAAGTTTATAATCTACTACATACAATGATTTTTCAGGTTCAAATAATGACCAATCAATTTTCGTTGAAAAGCCATTTTTTTTAACAAGATATTATTTATTTTGATTTCACTGCATTTTAGTCAAATAAAATATAATTCCACAAAATACTTCGCAGTTTTTTATTGTAGTACTCGTATTATGGTGAAGTAGGTTAATTTGTTATTACAATTTATTACTAGATATGTATTTAGTTTGTCTTTAATTTTTAAGGGCAGTGTATATTATCATGTACCAATTGCTTATATATTAATTGCTTCCCTAATCAAAAACCCCACCGCAAGCCCCTGCTGCATATGTATATTGAGTGAGTCTGTGTTACCATCGGAAATGCAAGGCATGTACTCCGTTTTCGTCCTACTTATTTTAAGTCTGTTGCCTTTCAAGGCAGCGACCTATTCATTCAGAAACTCCTGTAGGCACGTGACAAATAAAATTTAAAAAAAGAACACTGAACTTCGTCATTGAATAAATTGGTTTTGCATTTACCACCTATTTACTGTAAATCTAGATACACGTAGAGCGAGGGGATTATTTTAAGTTTATTTATCCATTGCCTCGGTAAAAATGTTTTCCATAATCGTAATAAACTTTATTTTTAATGTGTTCAAATATTATAACAGAGATGGATGGTTACTTTGGAAGGGAATATGGAAGTCTTAATACACTAAAATCAAGAGTGGCCTTTTTTCGGTGCACTCCGTTCCTTTTTTTTCAGAAATTTATTCGTCCAGGGTTCTGGTTTTATTTTTTCCACAGAACTATTTAAGATTGAAGGTTTTCACGGCCTTTCGGATATTTGTGGCGTTATGACATAACGTCGGCAAAAATGAGAAACAATATAGCAGTACAACCCATAAAAACATAACCAGGGGTGCAATTATGAATCTTATCCGGTCACACTGATAATTAAACGTTAAATAAACGCAAACGCGTGAAACAAAACATGATAGTTTTCGTTTAGAATATTGTTGCAACCCCCGGAACACTAAATTACGTCGAAGTAGCTTTTTTCCGTTTTTAAACAGCTTTATCCATCGTTTGACATTTGATCATTAGTGTGCTCATATATGAGTGTAATCTCATGCAAAAAATAAAAATACTCAAATGACGGCAGTATAGTATATGTGTGTAAAACTAGTATATTCTTGTAGCATTTCATTTTTTAACATATTTAAAATATCGAAAAAAAACTTTGCTGCCATTCGCTAGTGGAGTTTTTTTTTAAATAAATATTAGCGTTCTTAGAATTTACCCAAATATTTCAATTTTGCTGGCCATTTTAAACGAGTTGTAAATAACTCACGATTAGAAAATGGAAATTAAGTTGGGGTAGAGTGGGGTTCGAACCTCGGACCTAGCCACGGGACCACAACTTTTTGCAACAACAACAACTTGCCTATGTTTGAACATCCATATTTCTTCAATTCTTCCATTTGTTGATTTTAGTGAACTTGAAGAGCTGAAACCTTTTTGTTATAAAATCAATAAATGGAAGAATTGAAGAAATATGGATGTTCAAACATAGGCAAAATGGTGAAAGTTACACAGTGTTACACCACTTAAACCAGCCATTGACAGGTCATAAACCCTGTAAATGCCTAGACTTCCATATGCCCTTCTTTAAGGTATTCTCCATCCCTGTTGTAATTTGTTAAACTTAACAACTTCCGAGGGGGTGAAATCCACTATTTTCTCTACAAACATTTGGACTTACTCAAATATTGTAACTTATTGTAACTTAACTTAAAGCCGACCTTGAGATAAGAAATAACAAATATGTTTAACTAATAAATACTTTTTTTGTTGGGGGTTCTTGTTCCGAAGATATAACATATAAATACATCTAGGTATCCATTAGCCGCATTAATTGAACAGGATTTAAATGATACGAGGTACTCTAGAAGTTATCTTTCGCATGATATATTTTCGGATTTCCCAATCCGTCTAATCTAAAAATTGGAAAGATAAAGTAAACCCGCAGTCGTACGGTTTGAATTTTTAATATAGACACATTTATTGCAGTGGATCATAAACATATTATATTATTTATCCCAACATGTTTTCTAGTCGAAAAAGTCACCCAGTGTTTTCCACATTTTCAAAGAAAGAGTTGAACCATAGATTATGGAATAAGCGCAATTAATAAATTACCAAATCATTCTAAATATTGAATTTAATTTTATACTAGTTATGGAACTCTTCAGAAAACGGATTACATGCGTGTTGTTAATATTTATTTTCGGTAAGTGATATTCTATTTGAAATTTTTTAATTATTTTATTGAGTAAATTTATACGTAAATATAAATTGTTTAAAAATGAGAGCATTAAATCTTTGTACGTGGAAGAGTTTTTTACTTCCAGGAATTCAGAACAACGTGTATTTATTATGTTTAGTTCCATTATTATTACATATTTTTGGATAATTCATATGGCGCCGTTTTTGTGGAAATCACCTCAAGGGCGCTGTACAATAAATTAATATCCCACCACGTCTTGTAGCTACAGAGCGCATGGACGGTTGGGATTCTTGTTCCTCGTCTTCTAATTTGATATACAGGATCTAGATTACAGCACGTCTTGCAGCTACAGAGCGCATAGACGATAAGAAATCTAGCCCCTATTTACATTTTTTATTTGACAATAAAGTTTAGAGATTTAGTGATATTTAAAAAAAATAAAAATGAAAAACAAATTTATAAAAATAGAAGTTAGATTACAACAAGTCTTCCAGCTCCTGAGCTCATGGACGGTTGGAATTCTAGACCTCATTTACTAAATTTGAATACTTGATAGTTGATAATATTTACCTATTGAAGCTAGATTACTAATCGTCTTGCAGCTACAAAGTGCATGGACGAGTAAAATTCTGGCAACTTAAAATTATCAATAAATTTACAAAAACAAACATTGAGCATAATTGTAAATTTGTGAAGTGTTCTTGCTAAAAAGTAAACAATAAAAAACTAAACAGATAAAGCACTTCAACACTATGAATATCATAACAGATAAAAATATCCGAAGGGTAGCTTTCGTAGATTTTGGGTAGTCACTAGTCACTTTCGCAAAAGTGCAAACACATGTTGTTTGCTAAATTCCTAGGAGATAGTCCGGTCCACGTATAGTTTCCGGAGGGGGGCAAGAAGCCTATTGTTCCAACGACTTGGTATATTATTATTATTATGGATAAATTATAGAGCGCCATTTTTGTAAAATTATACCTCAAGGGCGTTTTACAAAGTAATTATATAGATAAATAAGTTTAATTGAAGCTTTTGAATTTGTGATTTAATTAAAATATTTTTTTTTGTTAACACATTCTACGGATTTGTTCAAATGATTTAGAGAACAAGTGGAGAAAAAAATATGTTCTAATTATGTAATTAAATTAATCAATAAAAAAAATAAAAAGAAAGTATTATATCAATCAATATGAAGACTGAACGGAAGAAACATGCTTAATCAATAATGTCTTCTATTTTCTTTGCTTCCTTTCACCTTTCTTATTGAATAATCATGTTTCTTCCGCCTAATCCAAAACTTTTTGACCACTTTGTCGATGACTGATAAGTATTGACTAATACTACGGTTTGTTAAGTTTTTTTAGATGAGTGCGTAATTACAAAATATCATATTTATTAGATTGAGTTTTTCTACTGACATTTCTTGATGGAACTGCCTTTAAATTCATCATCATCGTTCCGCATCGTATCTTAATCATTTTTATTACATGAGGGTAAGATGATCAGTCCTACGTTACAGGGGCCAGTCCAGGGACTATGAAATATTTTAGTGTAAAAACACTTTTTTAAATCAATATTTCATGTCAGCCGTGCCGGCAATTGAACCCGAGACCTCTAGGCTAGAGACATGGTAGGCAAACGCGCTGACCACTACACGACGAGAATAATGATAAAAATACGTATATAGTTCTTTAAACCCTGTGACGTCTGAATCCACGATGATCAGTATGATCAAGAAGACATATTGGCACATTAAAATAAATTTTTAGAATGACTAAAATCTTAAAAAATCAAATGGTTGCTTACTTCTGCAGGGGAGAAACGAGGAGGGGAGAGGGGGAGTCTGATACACCGTCAACCGCACGGCCACGCCCCGCTCACTTCTCCCCTGCAGAAGTAAGCAACCGTTTGTTTTTTTTAAATATATTTTTTTCATAATTTTCTTTGTTTTTAATGTTTTTAAAAATATACTAATACGTTTTCTTGCCCATACTAATCATCGTGGTTTCGGATGTGACAAGGTTTAAAGAACACCTGTATAGTTTTATTCTAATTTTATTGATAATTTTTACCAGTGACCGGGTTTCTTCGTGAGCGACATCGTCAGACTGGTGAGAGACTAAACAAATTTGTTTATTACACACAAGGGCAAGCTTTTATACAAAAAAAATATATTTTTTTACGTATTTATTACTGCAATTTAAATTGAATTCTTTATACATTGGATTCATTGAGTAGTACAAATATACGAACTTTTTTTTTTTGCTGGTGAGTCATCTAAACTGCCTAATGATTTCCCTGTTCCAAGGCAGTAAATAATGTATTTTATAATATAATATAAAAATAATTACCATTTTATTAATATTTTTATTTATTTATTTAACTTTTTGTAGATAATGTTATTTGTACATTGGCGGGCTTATTGCCAAATGGCAATTTCTTCCAACCAACCAATAAAATAAAAGTTTTATTTTTATAATTCAAGTTACAGAACATATTCAATAGAAAAAAAAAAGATTAAAAAGTTAAAAATATATAAAAATAGAAATAAACGTATTTTTTTATAAATTACTTTAAATCAAAACTATTACTCAATGGGAAAAAGGAAAAAAGCGGAAAGAGGAAAAAGGAAAGGAGGAGAGATTGAGGAAGAGAAAGGACGTTTCTTCAGACGTGATTTAAACAGAGATAATGTAGTAACATCTTTGATGGTGGATGGGAGATGATTCCACAGTCGAGCCGCATGGACACTATATGAGTTAGAGAAGAAAGAGGAATTGTGTATGGGTATTAAGAGAGTGCCTTGAGAATGAGAACGAAGAGGTAAATCATGAAGTGATAAGCGTTGAAATTTTTCACACAGGTATATAGGAGCGTTAGAACTATGAAGTACATTGAACAGAAGTGAGAGGGAGTGATAGTCTCTCCGCTGTCTAATTTTGAGCCATTTCAGTTGCCTACGATAATCAGAAATGTGGTCATATTTCCTAAGACCAAAAATGTACCTTATGCATGTATTCTATTATTATTAGAGCACACAAAATAATATGCCCATGTGTGCCCTAATTCCAGATTTAAAAGTAAATAATAATAATACCATGAACACCTAAATAATCCCTAAATCCTAAATCCTAATTCATTACAAGTAATACTAGAAATCAGCTTACGCCTTAACTTAGCTTAATTATGTAAATAAAATAGTTTAAATTAAAAAAAATTAAGCGTAAAGTCATAAAAATTGTATGAATTTTAATATCAATTGATAAAGTTAATAAAAATAGATGTAAAATATCAAATTTCATAAAGTTTTTTGGAAAAATGCATTTGAATCATATGTATTTAAATTGTCTAAAAACTATAACAGGGGCTGCTGGTTGATAGTTCTTTTGAAAACCATGTCTCCGGGCCAAGGGTAAGTGATTCTTCGATCTCTCCGACGTTGTCGGTCACGACAAAACCCGGTCACTAGTAAAAATTATAAATGAAAGTGGAATAAAACGATAAACGTATTTTTATTATTACATAATACATCACTTAAATGCATAAAAAAGCTGACTAGGCATGTTTCGTCGGCCTCCGTGGTATAATGGTTAAACACTTGACGTAAGCACGGAAGGTTTCGGGTTCGATTCTCGGTGAGAACACAAAAATTAAATTAGATTTTTCTCCAGCCTGGGTGTTATGTGATGTAATTCACCACTGGTATTGCGCCTCCTGGCCTGTTGTGGTGCTAAAAATTGTTTAAAGTTGTAATGTATATATTCCCTGGACCGGTATCTGAAGCGTAAGACTGATCATCTTACCATCATGTTACAAAAAAATGTTCAAGATACGCTGCGATTGGTGTACCAATGCAGTGCCCTATGCACCATTAGGTGCGGAAAGGGAATGATAATGAATGATGAAGCATGTTTCTTTTCTCCAGTCTTCATATACAATAATTTAAAATCAAATTTTATTTTGTGAATAGTGAATAACTAGTCGACATACGATTCAAGACTTGATTTATCTCTCTTATTTTTTTAAATTATGAGGTTGTATTTTTTATAATCTTCAAATGGACATTTTCACACCCGATTTGGAAAGTCGAATTTGTATAACTAGGCTGGATTTTAATACAAAAAATATTTAACCTTGCTACCCGAAGACTGATGTCCGCAAATACAACAATAAATCTGTTTAGAGAGAGCACTAAGATAGAACACATAACAAGGAAGACAGAGACGCTGTTCTGTAGCCGCCGTACTCGGTGTGAAACAAATTCAGTCGGTTGTTGACAGTGATGGGGGACACACGCGTAAATTATGAGCGGCGAATTTATGATTTGCTATAACAGGGCTAAATTATGTGTTTATTTTATAAATTATGGAAAAGGAATTATTTAACTGTATGTCTTCGTATTTTTTTTCAAATTTCTGAGCTTTAGAATATTCCGTCTTTTGCTTGTGGTAACACTATGTTACATCACCGCGCGCAAAGGGATTATTTACCACAGTATTTTAAGAGTCAAGCTATTTATTTTTTTCGAATTTCAGGAACCTGTAACGGCTCTCCTCTCACATTACCGAAAATAGTGGGAGGTGAACTAGCCTTTATAGAAGAGGTTCCATACCAAGCTGCACTATTGTATTTCGGAATGATATTCTGTGGCGGTACAATCATAAGCAGTAAGTCCATCATCAGCGCAGCGCACTGCGTAGTCGGGTACGTAATGATAATCATCATAATCAATGAGAAAGTAGGTACGAGTATCTAGGGGAAGGTAGGGCAAGACGGGTACCTTGACGTTAGTTAATTAAAAACTCATTAAAAGTGTAAAAATTGTTAAATAAAATAAGCACAAATTAACAATGCTTCTTCAATGACTGAAATCTATATAATTAAGAAAACTAGGAATTCAGTTCAGTTCAGTGCCGAATAAATCAGTGAAATTTATTGTAAAGCATAGTATTGTTATGATCTGTTTGCAAAACAGTAAAGAAGGTAAAAAGTAAACACATAATCAAAATTAAAGTATAAGCAAACATATTGGGCACTGTCTATTCTCACTAGGTATAATAAATACCTGTTCTGAGATAGACAGCATTTTTTTCAAATATAAAATACAGCATATTTTTTTTAGAGATGACCTAAGATAATTAGTACAAAATTGAAAAATACATAAAAATATGGTATTCTTACAAAAAAATATGGAACTAAAAAAATCAAAACTGTCAAATTATATGTGACTGAAAAACGAAAATATATATGAAACTGAAAAAAAATATGTACAGAAAAAAAAAAGTAATTGAAAGGTTTAAACTGATAGTAAGTAATAATTATTATTTTTAAGTGATCCGTTTTTAATGAACTTTGAGAAAAACCCGTTTTGCCCATAGGGGGAAAGCAATATGGGTATAAACAAAAACCCGAATTTAAGTCATATAACAAAATTTCACAAATCATAACCCTTTTTTAGTACACTGTTCAAGTTAATGTTAACAAAAACCAAGCATCATTTTAGTATTTATTGATGCAAAGTAAATATTCCACAAATCATAATCACACAGCGTATTTATATTTACTTTGTTTTTATTTTCCGGCTGGAAATTTTGTAGGCTCTCCCATGCACACGTATTATTCTCCCGGCACGCCAAGGTGGACTTATTTGTCTACGAGGGAGGGTGACAATCCATGCAATTTTTTTATCTCGCTTTTGCGTTAACAGTCATAAATGAGAAGTACCCGTTTTGCCCACCATTTGTAACCATCTTGCCCGACCTTCCCTTATTTTAGTCAAAACGGCAACTATATTTGCAACTCTCCTGTGCTATGACATACCTTCTCATATTGGCATTTTTAACTCGACTCTGTGAATTCAAATCATTCCTAAGCAAATAATAAAAAATAAAAAAATAACTATAGGTACTAACTATTTGTAAAAGGCACTTGTGCCGTACTATTATCGTTTCCCTTCATCGACTTTTTCTTATATATTAGGTGCAAATCTTGCAAACATAAGTTGTGTTCGTTATTTCCTAAATTAAAAAATGAGCACCAAAATTAAAACAAAATGGTTACGTCATTCGAAAGAAAAAATGTATTGGCTTTTACGTTACAAATATTTTTTTATTTATTACAAGCCTTCAAAATGGAATGTCAAGTAGACGGAAGTGAGCATTTTTGACACCTTCTTCTGTTCGTGTTCTATCGAGGTAATGAAGGGGAAAACAAACAAAGAGAATACATTATTGACTGATTTGTTGTGTTATCTTTATTTGGAAAAAAGTATTTCGACGAGTACTTCGTTTTCATTGGAATAAAACGAACACAGCTTGTGTTAACACCTCAAATATTATTCTTATTTTTCTTGTGTTATATTCGTGTTTTAACAATGATTTTTATTTTTACATAGCTTAATCTTCAACTATATTTTACGACATGCAACGCGATACGATGTACTTACAATTAACCTATTTTCTCTTTTTTCCTTTATCATAAAACATTTTTTCATACTGTTTAAAATCACGATTAAAATATCAGTAACTGTCATAAAAATATTTATCTTATTATTAAAAATACCAAATAATTGTTTTTTTTTTATGTTTTCTGGGATATGACAACTATATAAACATTTCGATGTATGATAAAGACTTTTTTCAAAAGCACGAAAAAAATATTCATATATAAATACAAGGTAAAGAGTAAAATGTGTGTCCGACCTACGAAACAATCACCCAAACCTGTGGTGGTATTCAAAATCTTCTCTATCCCCTAGAGAGTGGTTAATTTGGGGATATTTATTTTTTCCGTGCGACTAATTTTTGCTTCATATATGGCCACACTGATAATTAAACGTCAAAAAATATGAACACATGAAATAAAACATGATGATTTTCATTTAGAACATTATTGCTACTTAAGTATTTTCCAAAACACTTAATTAGGTTGAATTTACCAAACCGTATTGGATTTATTTCCGTTTTTGAAGCAGTTTTATACGTGGCCATTATGCATTTAAACAATCTTCAAA
Organism: Micrasema longulum; assembly: GCF_059751315.1. Classification (NCBI taxonomy): domain Eukaryota; kingdom Metazoa; phylum Arthropoda; class Insecta; order Trichoptera; family Brachycentridae; genus Micrasema; species Micrasema longulum. The sequence goes on from NW_028278497.1 coordinate 249,684, forward strand.
TTAATCACTCACTGATCAATAAACAAAACTGACAACGACTGATAGGAACACATAAGTTCAACTGTTAGTTGTACGCGTCGATCACTTCATTCCGTTAGGCGTGTGATCAAATTTGATCAATGAACGTTGCAAATTTCAAATGTCTATCCGTAATGTCGCAGGGCAAATTAGCAAAGTAATAAGTGAGAAATTAGCAAACGATGATGATAACAAACGTGCGATTGAAATGTGTAAGTGTATAAACTATATTTTTCGTACTTTTAAGAAAAGTTTTATCATACAACGAAATGTTTATATTGTTATCATATCCCATAAAACATTAAAAAAAACTAATTATTTACTATTGTAACATCCACAATTTCACAACTCATTTATTTGTTGACTTTTGTGAAGTAAAATAGCTGAAACCTTTTTTAGGTGAGATTCATCCGACTGAACCAATTCACCTACTAGGCAACGCCTGAAAACTATTTTTCATTTTTATACTTCTTCTTTTACAAGATAGTTGATTCGACAATGTTTTGAGTATATCCGAATGTTTGCAGACTGGCTAAACCAGCCAACGACAGGTCATAATACAAGTTGAGGATAAATTTATAACAGGAACATAATATGCAGTAATGTGTAATTCCCCAAATCAAGACCTTAATTTTTTATTGGATTTTTTCGAAGACTGGTGTCAAAAAATAAAATAACACAAAAGAAAAAATAATTTTGGATCATCAAAATGAAAATTAAGATAATGTAACATCTATATGCGAAGTAAATGATACAGAATATTGTTTTGCGATGAATGTAATTGCCCATATCATGCACAATATTTTTTTAAATATATTTAATCAACCATATAAAAACAACAATATAAAAAACAACCTTGGCGTGAACTTTACAAACAGGGAGATGACATACAAAGCCACTTAAAGAATTCAATCAAACGAAGAAAGGAAAATACGAAAAAAAAAAATTAGGAAACGTAATTCCTACGTCTGAATCTAATAACTTGTAATATAGTAACTTAAATTATGTTTGTTTATATTGATTATAATGTGTATGTTATAACTAGTTACAACTGGGATGGAGAATACCTTAAATAAAGGAATATGGAAGTCTAGGCATTTACATTGCTTATGACCTGTCATTGGCTGGTTTTTTTGTTTTTTTATTAAATTTTTTTGTAAGTTCCCCCCCATCTAATTATTCCATAGGAAAGCGTTTAAGTGGCCACTTTACACACTGTGTAACATTCACCATTTTGCCTACATTTGAACATCCATATTTCTTCAATTCTTCCATTTATTGATTTTATAACAAAAAGGTTTCAGCTCTTCAAGTTCACTAAAATCAACAAATGGAAGAATTGAAGAAATATGGATGTTCAAACATAGGCAAGTTGTTGTTGTTGCAAAAAGTTGTGGTCCCGTGGCTAGGTCCGAGGTTCGAACCCCACTCTACCCCAACTTAATTTCCATTTTCTAATCGTGAGTTATTTACAACTCGTTTAAAATGGCCAGCAAAATTGAAATATTTGGGTAAATTCTAAGAACGCTAATATTTATTTAAAAAAAAACTCCACTAGCGAATGGCAGCAAAGTTTTTTTTCGATATTTTAAATATGTTAAAAAATGAAATGCTACAAGAATATACTAGTTTTACACACATATACTATACTGCCGTCATTTGAGTATTTTTATTTTTTGATTGATTTTAGTGAAGTTAAAGAGCTGAAACCTTTATTGTTGTGAAAAGATTCATCTGACTGAATTATTTCTATGGATGTTTAAATATAGGCAAAATGGTGAATGTTACACAGTGTGTAAAGTGGCCGCTTAAACCAACCAATGACAGGTCATAAGCCCTGTAAATGCCTAGACTTCCATATTCCCTTATTTAAGGTATTCTCCATCCCTGTTGTAATTTGTTAATTATAACTAGTTGTTTTTTACACCTATCTAAATGAATTCATTTAAAGAAAAAAACATAAGCCCTGTAAATGCCTAGACTTCTCAAAAATGTTTTTCCTCTTTTGCGATAAATTTAGAAATAAAATCGTTTTTAGATCTGATTTTTCGATATGGAAGGTACGAGTTGGGTCGTCCAGAAACGATCAAGGGGGGCAGGTTGTGCCTGTTAAAAGTATTATCTACCACAAGAACTACAATACAAATGATTTGGATTATGATGTGAGTATCCTGCTCCTGGCGTTTTCCTTAAACCTGGATGGAAAAACTATTTCTGCTATTCGCTATGCCCCACCAGATTTTTTGGTACTCGATGGCACACTAGCCGTCACTTCTGGATGGGGATCAATACAGGTGAATAACTTTTTAATTAATTTAATAAATCCTATTGAAAAGTGATTATTTAAACGCCTTGTAGGCTTTTACATGTTTTACATATATTTATATATATATAGAACAGACATTTTTTACACAAAAGTAGCAAAAAAATGAAAATGAAGTAATAAGAAAAAGAAAATAAAAATATATAAAACTAATCTTACATATTATAGAACATACATACGTATATTCTAGTGGAGAGAACAGAAGTTCATTTTTTCCCATCGGTTATATTAAAAGAATCTTAAAATTAGAAGAATGTAGAAAATAATAATTAAGAATACATATTTAAGTTAATAAAAGGTATCCAATATAAAACAACATAGTATTATGTAAGCATTTAAATTTGGAGATAATAAATTGATACACTGCCTTTTAACACTTTGTATCCCGGAGCCGTGTAAACACGTGATTTTATAACCACGCGTTGTGTCCCGGTCCCGTGTTTTCACGTGGTTTTCATGCGAAAAAGAACTACTAAAAGTCACTAAATATCAATTAAATGGACCTTTTTAGACAGCTGGTAAACCATGCGAAAACACGGGAACGGGACACAACGCATGGTTATTATAATCACAGGTTTACACGGCTCCGGGATACAAAGCACAAAAAAAGGAGTGAGGCCCTGTATATGTGCAAACATTGCAATGCGAAATGTGGCTCTCTATAAAGGCCAATGTTGGCAAAACCATCAAACAAAAATTACTTATTTAATTATTTCAAATAAATCTGAGGAGTTTCAATTGATTTAACCTAGTATTTTCATAATTATGACACTTTTGAAACCCTTCACAAAGCATGAAAGTTCACAAAAATGGGCCGGGTACAGGGTAAATTCTGTGTATTTGGCCGGTACTCAAAGTGTTAAAATTCAAAAGCGTTGTATTAAATATATCTATATGATTTACGTATTCGTTTGCAAACACATGAATTCTCCTCATAGGCGAGTGTGCACTGTAGTTAGTTGTAGATACATTTATATAGAAGAGAAATTATGGACTCAATTAAGTATTCATTTCATATTTTACTAAATAAGAAAGTTAAATGCAACGCGGAATTGGAAAATAAAATATGTTTTCTTACGCGCTGTAAAAATAAAAGCTTTTAATTGGATGGCGAAGTTTTTCAAAAATGTGTGAAAAAATTTATAAAAATGTTTGTGGTAAAAATGAACTCCTTTGAATGACGTCACTAGCTCTCAGAGATTAATAAATGACAGAGTAATAATGCGTGAACTTATAGAGTAGCCCTATCACTATGTTTTATAGAACGCAAGCGATGTTAGTTTGTTGGTTAGCAACCAATTGGTAGCCATTTTGTTTTGTTTGACAACATAAACATAACGGTTTGATCGGATGCTTTTGTCGGTGTTCTTGGCTTTGTTTGTAAATAACTATGATATTTACGTTATAATAAATAAAAACTGACTATGGTGAATTGAAATATGTTTGGTTGCAGCAGTAGAAGCATCAAAGGTGTTAAAGGAGTCAGTTTTCACAGGTAATTGATTTCGAATATTTTTCCGTGATTTACATTGATTTTTGGCATTTATTGTCTCGACACGTGTATTATGTTGCTTAAAAACTTTCCTTATATCAACATATATACTTCAGATACTATTTTTCTTAATTTCGGGGATAAATTTGTGAATTAAGTATGTTTACTGTTGATAATGCCAGTTATGGGCAATATTTCAAGGCCGCGCTAGGTATCCATATAAAATTTGAGTCTTTGTCGAGTAGAGGTCGATTAAAATTTTACTTAAAAATAGCAACGTTAACCTTGAAATCACATCTAAAATGACGTGTCCAAATTGTAAGCCGCTACGACCCGCCGTTTCTGAGATGTGACGGACAAACAAACAAACTGACAGGAGCCGTGGCGCAGTTGGTTATACGGCTAAAAGTGAAACTGGCGTCGCGGGTTTGATTCCCGTCAGTTGCAAGAAAAATATTCAAGAATTATTTTTTTTCTCAATCGGTCAGGGTGTTGTAGTGTATTTTTCATTACCTCCTTCCATATCCCCTCTATCCCACCTGCTGACAAACCTCTAAATAAAGAAAGGCTTAGCGGGTTATTCCTTTTTAAAAAACAAAAAACTCACACAGGACTTTGGTTCCATGGATGTGGGATTTGTCTCATAAATGTAACATTAGTTTATTGTTAATAAATGAATAAATAAATAAACACACAGATGTATTTTCAGTTCTATAAAATAAACAAAGGCGAATTATAGAAAAATAAATTGGAATAATCCTGCAATAATAAATACACAGGTACATATTTAAAAGTATTAACAATGCAAATTAATATCCATTTGGCAATTCTCGACCTGAGTACGGCCTATTGTTTTACTGCGAACTGTAGCTTACTTAATACCCAATAGTCATTGAATGGTTTTCCTACGTTTGGGCTCCTCTATAGCTTGGCGCATTATTACTCTGAGGTTGTGATGCATTTCTGGTTATCAGGATGCCAGCCCACCAATCAGGACAACTCACCGAAGAGAAATTGTGACGCAGGTAGGTACAGGCGGAGTAATTTCAAAATCACAAACCGTAAAAAACCACAGCGCTGATTGTATTATGTATTATTAAATATTATTTATTTATTTACAACATTTTTGTTTACATTTGTTACATTTTTATTACATAATATATCACTTTATTTACAAAAACAAAAAATCCTACATGGCGTGGCCTGTGCGTGGTAAATCTAGAAAACAAACATTACAAAATCTATGATGTACGATGTACCACATGGGTGGATATATTAATATCTTTCAATTTCTTTTTTCTTTTTTGTTGTTGTCCCAATTAACATGCGAATTGTTGCAAACATGAGACACAATAAGAAAGCCGTAGTTTCCCATGTAGCATTTTACTGTTTTAACCATGAGACATTTTTTTTTTAATATTCAGTTTCCACGAATAATAGGTATTGTTAATATGTCATGCACAATTAGAGAAATTAAATAAAACAAATTTTCAGCTTTAAAAAGCATGATATAATTTAAAACGATAACTTCATCAACTAAGTAAAATCCAATCAAAAACAAAATTAAACCTCTTCAAAAATCGTTAAAAAAAATTGACTGTGTGTAATTTGAGACATGTATAATGCTAGAACAATAAACAAATATTGAAATGCATGCACTATCGTCACAGTCTGTACTTTTCTGTAATAAAATAACTACTGTAGCCGTACCTAATTATAAAATAATTGAGTTTTATCCTAATTACTACACATGATATCAGTAGAGATTTGAGACTGTTTGAGACTTAATAATTAAAGTTATGCACCTAATTTGAGACATAGTCACAATTTACATTTCAAAAAAATGCTTTCCTTTCTGGGAATTTTTAGCTTCACTCTACCAACCTACGCCGAAAGTGTCCAACATGGCGTTGACTTGTTTACGAAAAAGTGCCTCACAAGATCGTATTATTAAATCGATTTAGATCACTTCAGTTTTTTTACTAATAATAGAGCTTTGAGGCAAATGTAATTCAGATAAATATTCTGATTAAATAAAAATCAATTTCGATTTCTCAATAAATACTACTTTGTCAAAATTTCCCCTTGACAGCAATAATACGTTCACAAGCAAAAACTTTGGAAGGACACTGCCAGTGCTGCCAGAGTAGCAATGATACCACATGTAATATTATGTGCCGCGGAAGTTTCGTCTCAATTACATTGTAATGTCTCATGTTGTATGCTTTTACGGTACTAAAAATGAAAAAAATATGCTTCTTCGAGTATGGAACAAGTTTGGTTGAGCTACCGATAAAATAAATA